>NC_056728.1:1825199792-1825219792 GCF_019279795.1 Protopterus annectens
CAGCTCCAAAAAAAGGATGCATCCAGTTGAGGAAGCATGCCAATGGCCAAAAATATGGCCATTGGCAATGTTCTTCGATGCAAAATAAAAATAAAATATATATTTTTTTATCCCGATCTCTGAAGTTTAAGCGTAGCGCAGTGCCGCACAAACATGCTGCTCTCTAAAAACTAATAATTAAAATCCACAAATATGGATTTTATTGTAATTCTTAATTTACAATGCAAGGGAATGGTAGGCTGAAGATGATATGGCTACCGAGTAGTGGTTGCTAAGGGGGGAAGCTCACTCTAAGAGATGTAACCAAGCATTAGTAGGCAATCCTATGCAAATGAGGGTAAGGATAGTGAATCCCAAGTTTACATAGCAAATGAGCACAGTCAGTGGAGTGTAGGAGTAGGATAAGGGGAGTATCAGAGTAGAAGATAGGTGACATTATGAGGGGGGTATGTATGAAAGAAGTGAAGCTCATTGGAGCAGAGTGGCATGTGTTTGCTGACAGTTACTCATCACTGGAAGAGGTGTGTCAACAGGTACCCTAGCTAAAGGCAAGAAATTGAAGGTGTATGCCGTGGATAACACTAAAGTTTCTTGTTGAAGTGCTTGCAACGTGTTTGCGCGCGGGTGCACGCCTGTATTTCCGAGTAAGACTGTGTGCGCGTGTGTGTGCGCATTTAAGCTGGAGTAAGCATGTCCAAGGTTGTTGAAATGTGTGCAAGCGCGTATGCACCTGTGTGCACGTGTTTTAGCAAGAATAAGCAAGTTTAAGTCCGTGTAAGCATGTGTGAGCTGGTGTGAGCGTGTTTGCGCTTGTTTGCGCAGCGCTGCCCCCCTGTGGAAACAGAAAGAGAAAAGGAAGCACAACAAATAGTAGGAAGTTAACCAGCAGAGCTAGCAGGTGAAAACAATCAGAATCAGGCAATTATACAGGCAGAACACTAACCCAGCCCAGCCCAGCACTTCAAACTCTGCAAACAACTTTCCACTATGTTTCTCTCAGAGACACTGCAACACTGCAGTAAGCTAATAGAAGTGAAAACTGAAAAAGCTTTACTGAGACAAAGAAATGTTAGGGGATGCCATTGCTGTTATAAGGTGACATATGCAACATGCTGAGGGTGGTGACAATGCGAATGCTGCTGGACAACCCACAGTGAGGAGACAGAGAAGAGTGTACAGGCCCAGGGTAACCTATCAGGGGCTACATGAGTTGGAGATAGTGGAGCACTATAGAGTGGACAGAGACCTCATGCAGCAAATTGTTGAGCTGTGCAGGCCATGTCTCACACACAGAACCAACAGAGGGGAACCCATCCCAGTGGAAACCAAGGTATGTGTTGGCCTAAGAATATTAGCAACAGGTACCTTCCAGAGACCAACTGGTGATATGATGGGGACATCACAGGCATCAGCATCCAGGGTACTGCACCAGTTCCTGGATGCCATGTCAGCACATGTCGGTGATCATGTATATTTCCCCAATTCCCGTGAGGTATTGGCCAGCAATATGCGTCGCTTCCAGCAAATAGCGGAATACTCTGAGGTAGTGGGTGCAATAGACTGCACGCACATATGCATCAAAGCACCAGCCGGTGAGTGGGGTAGGGTCCACTTTAACCGCAAGGGCTTCCCCTCCATCAACTGCCAGGTCATGTGTGATGCCCAGGGCATAATACTGAATGTGTGTGCTGGCTGCCCTGGAAGCTACCATGATTTTCATATCTGGCATCTGACACAGCTGTACCAGACATTTGCCAATGGGGACATCCCTCGTGGTCACCTAGTGGGGGATGCTGGCTATGCACTGGAGCCGTGGCTGATGACACCCATCAGAAACGCACACACACCTGAACAGGAATGCCATAATGAGGCACACGCACAAACACAAAATGTAATCGAGCATGTGTTTGGACTGCTCAAGTCATGGTTCTGGTGCCTGGACACATCTGGTGGAGCCTTGCAGTACTCACCAACTACATGTACCCAAATTGTCATGGTATGTGCTATGCTACATAATATGATCCTGTGAAAACAGCTGCAGCAGGAGCAGCATAGGCCTGGACCAAACAGCCCCCCACCATTGCCAAAGCCATCACAGGCAGAGCGTGACTCGGAGGAGGAACAACCTGAGCCTGCCCCAGTAGGCAGAAGGAGGTGTGCCCAGTATGCTTTGGCCTTGGCAAAGAGGCAATGCATAGCACATACACTGGCTCAGTAGGAACCCTGGAAATGATACCTCTCTCTGACATGCACATATAGTAAAAGGGATGCCTAACTTGACACTACCTGTTTTCAAACATGTATAGGGAGTGTAGTATGTGCATCCGACATAGGCAGCCCTGCAGCACCACCTGAGGCATGATTGCCATGTGTTAAGCAATATAAAGCAGTGCTAAACAGCTTTTACCTTTATTTAGTATATGTAAACATAATTGCACACACTAACTAGCACAGCTTTGGTCAATGTTGAGCAATATTGGGCAACATTCAGCAATGTTGGTTAACATTGAGCAATGTTGGACATGCTTGGTCAAAGTTGGGCAAAAGCAGGTAAACATGCTCATATTTGCTCTACTGAACCTTAAGCAGTCTGGTCTGCTCAGTATGAAAATATAAAGTAGTGACAGGCCTCGAACTCAGGATACTGTGCACTATAGTCATAGTATTGAACCACTAAACCATGACAGTTTTTCACTGGTCAGCCTGTATGAAGAAATGTTGATAAGTCTATGTAAAGTATCTCATGGAAACCCTGCAAGCACAGCATAATCCTTGTCGAGTTATGACACAAAGGTGAGCCCTGCAGTAAAAATAGAACCTGATTTTCAACACACATATAGTTAAATGTTAATATTGGTCATGTTCACACACATTAACAAATATAGTGGACTTCAGACAGCAACATACTGAAAGGTCACACTGGGCATGCTCACACACTTGAATAAATGAGACAAATGTCAGGCAACAAAACAATGAAAGGCCAAACTGGGCATGCTCACACACTTAGGCCATGTCCGAGTACAGCAGTGGGCCACACATATCCGGCAGTTGCATGTGTTAACCCAGGAACCTCTCACTATTCACCAATCCGCTTTGTGCACACAGTTATATGACAACAGACACATATATAATATATTGGAACCCTGTCATAATCAAATATGTACTACAGATACTTAGGTTGTTCATAGAAAGTGGGAAAGCAAAGAAGATAAAAAACCTACAGTCAGTATCATCAATAAACAATGTACACTCCAAACATTATCATAGGTTCATAGGTTGATACTAGGCTATCTGCCCTAAGGCATTTGTAAGCCTAGCCAGAATGTGTTTGGCTTTCGCAACCCTGTTAGATTAGTAGACTGTGCCTGTGAATAGTAGGTCACACAAGATAGCCCTTTTATGGTTAGTTTATTGTGCCTCTGTCTAGCAGGGACCCAGAAGAGATCCCAGGGGTAAACATACGATCACCTATCCACTCGTCAAGATTTCTCCTGTAGAGGGTCAGTGAGGGGCTCTGCCTATGCGGGACTGGGATCTCATTCCAGAGTGAGGGGAGCCTCTGAGATATGAATCTGTTCCTCCAGCATGTCCTATTAATATCTGTGCTGAGGTTTAAGTCCCTGGAGCGTGTAGCTCTAAGGGATTCGGATATCCTGAGGTGGAGCATGTCCATTAATTCTGGGTTGGACATGGCTTTAAATATCAGGCACAGATCGCATCCGAGTAGGCGGTAAGTGACTGAGTAGAGCTGGAGTTACTTTAGCCGAACTGCGCAGGGCATCTGTGTGAGTCCCTAGATCCACTTGGTGAGGTACTTTTGTGGCCATTACAGTTGCTGCAGGTGTTGGGTAAGGTACATCCCAAATGGGGCATTGTATCCAATCATGGGCCTGATGAGTATAGGGGCACAATGACCTCACTTGATCTAGATGTGAAACCTTTTGGGATAAGGTGGGCTATATAGAAGGTCCGTCTAACCACTTTGGCAACGTGACTGTCAAAGGCGAGATTACTATCTACTCGGGTCCTCAAATCCCTAATAACTTCTTCTGTACTTAATGGATTACCACCTATGTGGTAATGTGTGGGCACTTTGTTATTCCCAAAGGGGATGACTATGCATTTAATGGCATTTAGCTGTAGGCCATGGCTCTGGCATCAGTTATCCATCTCTGTGAGACCCTTTTGGTGAATGCTTGTGCCAGCTGGAGAGTCGATTATGGCACCCAGTTTGCAGTCATCTGCGAACTTGGTCAGCCATAGCCCTCCTGTGTTAGCCTGTACATCAGAGAAATATATGCTGAACAAGAGAGGTCCCAAGACTGAGCCTTGTGGGATGCCACTTGTAACTGGTGTAGAGTCAGATATGGCACCTGCAATACTGACCATGTGGGTGTTATCCCTGATCCAGTTTGCAATCCATCTTGTGACATATGTGTTGATATCTAAGCTGATGAGCTTATTTATGATGCCCGAGTGGGGTATTGTGTCCAAGGGTTTTGCGAGGTCCAGGTAGGCTGTGTGGACTACCTTCCCTACATCTATGGACCTGGTAACTGTTTAAAAAAGTCGACCAGGTTCAAGAGGCAAGATCTGCCCTCAACAAAACCGAATTGGGTAGGATCCAGTGTCTGTAGGTTCCCAATGTCTTTGTGCATGAGTTCCATGATGATATGCTCCATAGCTTTGCAGACCAGGCTAGTTAGGCTTATAGGGCAATAGTGTCCGGGGTCCATTGTGGCACCACCTTTGTGGAGCAGGACCACTGTTGCTGTACGCCATTCCTTGGGTACATATCCTGTAGTAAGTCGATATTGAACAGCGACTTAATGTGAGGGTTAAGTTCTTCATGATGCTCGTGTAAGATGCAGGCCGAGACACCGTGGGTCCCATTGATGCTGTGTTGTCTGCTTTGGAGAGGGCAGCTCTCACCTGTTCATCTGTGATGTCAGGAGGCTACACTCTGTTGGGATGGACATTTGCTCTTTAGGGGGGATGGGGGGAGACATTTGCACTGAACCTAGTTTCCAGGATGTTGGCAATGTATGTGTGTTCAGTGTATTTTTTGTCATTTTGCACTAAATCACAGCACATCTGGGAGTTGCCACCCAGGTTCCTGACATAACTAAAGAAGGCCTTGTGATTGTCCTTAGTGTCTGGTGCAATTTACCTTTTGAAGCGGGCCTTAGATCAATTCATGAGTGATCGTAGCTTCTTGCTAGTACTGATCAGAGATGCCTTCCCTTTTTGGGATTGTGCTCTATCATGTAGTAGCCTCCTCTTTTCGTTGTATAGTTTATTTATGGCCGGGGTCCACCAGACAGGTCCCCTGCCTTTGGAGGAGTGAGTCTTGTTTTTATTTGGGATAGCATGATCCATGCATTCCAGTAGGTGTCCATAGAATGCATTTGTAAAGGATTCTGTGGTCTGAGCCATATTTACCACTCTCCCAGGGTCTTTGAAGGATACCACCTCGGTTTTGAGAAGTGTGATATTTGCTTTTGAGAAGTTCTTCACCGAGATTACCTATGATGTGGCTGGGGATGGGATATGGATGTCCAGTGAGGTAAATGCATGGTTTGACCTTACCAATGAGGGGTATACCTCTGGTGTGGAACATAGAGTCCCCATGTTGGTGATGATCAGGTCCAATATGTTTTCCCCTCTTGTGGGTGTGGTGACCAGTTGTGCCATAGCATTTGAGTTTATAAATTCTAGCAACCACTGGGCGAAGGTGTTGGGGCTTGAGTAGTATTCCCAGTCAATGTTTGGGTAGTTGAAGTCACCCAATATAATGGTGTTTACAGAGACCTTCATATTCTCCAGTTTTCTCAGGAAATCCAAGTGGGGATCCTGAGTTGGGAGGGTGG
Source organism: Protopterus annectens (assembly GCF_019279795.1). Taxonomy (NCBI): domain Eukaryota; kingdom Metazoa; phylum Chordata; order Ceratodontiformes; family Protopteridae; genus Protopterus; species Protopterus annectens. Next base: position 1,825,205,663 of record NC_056728.1, read on the forward strand.
TCTGTAGCAGGCTACAAACTGAAAGGCAGTTTTGCCCACTGTTAGTTGCACATGTATAGTCTCCGATGCTTCGTGCAGTGCTACTAACCTGGAGGTGTGTGTACCTGTGATGTATATGGATACTCCCCCTATTTTTGTTGGTTGGTCTGAGTTTTGTGGCTGAAAAGCATGGTATGGAGTATAACCTGGTAGTGCTGGGGTGCTTTCGAGAGCCTGAACCAGGTGTCTGTTACTGCACAGATATCGACATTCTCCATACTGAGGAGAGCCTTGAGTGCATGCCTTTTGAGGTTTAGACTTCTGGCATTCAGCAGCATTACCCTTAGTTTCTTTTACCTTGTATTGTCAATGGAAGTGGGTTTGTCTTTTGAGCCTTGCCTAAAAAAGGCACTATGGGGGTGGCAAGAGCCTTAGCCAGTATTCGAAAGTCCAGGGGTGACAGGTGCAAGCCGACCCTAGCGAAGCAATGTGGCATGTCGTGCATGTCATCCCAGGCTGACAGACACTGGATCCCCTTTGAATGACACCAATATGTTAGCCAGCTGTTAAAATTGATCATTTTGTCTGTATACTGTGCCATCATTCTTGGTGAGGGTAAGATGCTACACAAGGTCAGGGTCATACTGGCCTGGACTACATGATCAGAGAGCTCCTCTATGTCTCTTGTCATGTAGTCCAGGGAGGAATGTCTGAGGTCATTCACACCAGCATGGACAATGACGGAGCCATATTTGTACTTGCTTTGGAGTGACCTGAGTGCATGTGTTATGTGGCTGATCCTGGCACCTGGCAGACAGCTCAAAGTGACCTTCTCCTTGTTCAGCCTGGTGAGTGGGATGTCAGTGTGTCTGACAATAGTCACCAATTACAAGTGTATTAGGTGTGTTGTTTAGCCCTAAGGGGAGTGCCTGTGTGGCACACTGACTTTGTAAACTATGTGATATGAGGGTATTGTTGTGGGGTAGCAGATGTTTGGGTGTCTGTTTTGGAGGTCTCTGCTGCTTAGGCAGATTTTATTTAGAGCCTCCAAGTATGTTTTTGTGTGGTAATGTGTTTTGTTTGCTGTTGCTATAGGTCTATGTGAGACTGGATTTGTGGTGTGTGTGGTTACCTTCACCACCTGATAGACTGTGCCAGTCATGGGTCGAGAGAGGTCAGCCTTCTGTTTGTCTATATAGTTGCATCTCTCACATATATCTGAGTTTGTTGGGAGGAGGAGAGGGTTGTCTGTGTACATGAGGCAGTTGTAACATTGTCTCAAAATGCCCATATTCACCAGCTGGACTGGAGAGTACACACAAAACCGAACTTTGGACAAGCCAGGATATTATGATGAAATACTCTGTTGACTGATTAAAAAGGATCAGTAGGGTGTTAAGTGTGTAAAAGAGTATAACAGGGGTTTATTGCTCAGGTTTGTCTGTGTTTTGGAAAGATTATCTGCGAAGGAGTCCAGACAGAACCATGACACTTCCTTCAGCTATGTCATAAATAGCAATGTACACTCATATATGTCCTGAGTCAGGGCCAACTGTACCTGACTGACAATGCCAACATCCTGTCAGACAGGCCCATACATACATACCCACCTCCCACTGACAAAAGGCCCTATCATTATACCAGGAGATATCACATGTAGAATGGGTAAACAGCTCCTCCCAGAGCCGAAAACATGGCATCAGTTGGTTTACATTGTTTCCCTATATGTGTCATAAGTGAACTGCAGAACAAACAGACCCTGCAACTGAACAGTCTGTTGAGCCTCACCCTCTCTACAGGATCTGAAACTGTTGAATGGGTTACAGCAACATATGGCACACCCCACAAGTGGTGCACAACAGACCATGGGAACTATAGTCCTATAAACCTATGAAGTCTGATCTGCAAGGCCATGGAGTCCATCTTGATTGAAGTCATAAACAGAGCTATTGGAAGCCGACAAACACACAACCCTACCAACTTTGGTTTGTTCATGGGAAGATCATGGTTCCCAAACCTGCTAGACTGTTTGCAAGGCAGCCACCCAAGACATACATCACTGAAAGGAGCTACACACGTCCCACAAAGACTTTGAATAGCCCTTTATCAACATCCCAGACACATGTTGTATCCACAACATCAACAATCTGTGCATAAATATGCATTGTCATATGATGGAATGGCAATTGGTCCACAGATAGACCACACAAGCTAAGAATTGTGGAGTCCTGTTCAAGCTGTTAATACCTGCTGTCCCACATGGTTCATTCCTGGGATTGCATAAAACAAAGTGCACACACATTACCATGTTCAAACACAACACAGTCTGTCAATAATGGGCATTCATTATAGGTGCACAACAACATCGTGGATATGCATACAGACCCCTTATTGCTTATGTGATACACCGAGGGAACATCAGAATACCTTTGGAAATGTGAATACCAAAGGACAGATGACATAACATGTGGCTGTATGTACACATCGGTACCCCTGCTACATGTTGTGGGCTACTACCTATGTGTTACTGTCAGGATACTATGTTTAGTAAATGTGGATGACACTAAGGAACCTGATAAAACCCCCTCACTCAATAAGCTATTGACCTTCTATTCTAACCTAAGCAGTCTTCGATCCTCTAACAGACACCTTGTACAAACCATCAAATCTTACAACAAGGGGGGCGATGCTCTCTTTGCCAACTCTATAGGTAAGATTTGGAACTCCCTCCCATATAACCTTAGACTTTCTACCTCCCTTTTTCAATTAAAAAAAAATCTAACTCAATTCTTTAAGGCACAATGGCTATGTTCATGCGTAAAATCAGACTAGTCTCTCCTTGAGCGACCACTTATCCTACCACACTTTACTAACCTGGGCCTCCTGTTCCCTTGAACCTAACCATTGCTCTTTTGACCATTAATCCCCCTGTTTTTTACAGCATTATTCCTCTCTTCTTTGACTGTTCCTTTATACTCCATTGATACTATACTGTGGCTGTTATGATGTATTAGTCTAATAACAATAATGTTCCTCTACTGTATGTTTGTAAAACTGAATGGACCTTAGCAATTTTAATAATATGAATTAGCATCTGTCTCCTATGGATGTGTAATCCTACTTCCATACTGTTATGCCTGTTGAGTTTTTTTCTCTTTTGTCTCCTCATCTGTCTCTTCATTACATGTATGTATATTGTAAACCTACTTGTATATTGTTATCACTGTGGAGCTTTTCTCCCCGGGCCTCCGCTGAAAAAGGACATGTATCCAGTCGGACTATCCCAGTCAACAAATGTAAAATAAATAAAATAAATAAAATGACTATGCTATAGTTGGCTTATAGCTTTACAGCATGGGTTGGTCAACAGGTATCTGTCTGTATGATACCCTTGTGGAGGATAAGTGTCTCATCCAGAAAATGCATTGTAGGCCACTGTATGCATTACCAGATGTGGACGGACATATCCCTAGTGTGTTTGCTTGTACCTAGGATGGCTACATGCCAAACAGGAGTGGTCCCAGGAATGGGTGGCGGTCAATACCACTGGTTACTTTTATAGTATAGTATCGAAAGGATTCAAATGCTACTATGTATCCTACATCTGTGTGTCAGTTGTCAAGACATCATCTAACGATTGGTTAAAGTCAGGCTGTTGAGGTTATGTATACTACCAGAATGCAAACCAATGACCGATATAAACAGTATCACCCACAGCATAGTGTCAAACCATGTCATACACACAGGTGTACCCAAGTTGTAACATATGTGTAGTAAAATGCATACTGGCCACCAATAGGAGATATGAAGTGTTAACACTGTGTAATACAGAGCATGTCACCCTTCCCATGTGTCCACTATGCACATACATGCAGACAGTGCACCTCCACCATGTTCACAAATGTACACCTGCAACTCTGTACTGCACACATCACACAAGTACAGTCCACTCACCAACACATGCTGCCAGTACCACACACATCAGCCAAGTGGCACATGAGTGGACAATACATTTTTGGAATTAACACTGGTGTAAACAATACTACATTGATAATCATAGCTTTAATGCATCATGCTCACTATATACTACCTAGGAGATATTATTACACTTACTGTTGACAAACATGCTAACATTGCTATATGTTAGTTAGGTCACCCTGTGCTGTGCATCAGCACCATGCTGTCCTGTTGTCATGTCAATGTCAGGAGGGTGGTTAGGGTCATGTGCATATCATATGCACAGGTTGGTTTGTTGGTTTGCCCCCTGACAATGACCCCATGTGTGTGTGTGTGTGTGTGTGTGTGTGTGTGTGTGTGTGTGTGTGTGTGTGTGTGTGTGTGTGTGTGTGTGTGTGTGTGTGTGTGTGTGTGTGTGTGTGTGTGTGTGTGTGTGGGACAACAGTACAGTATGAGTCAATGTTGATGCAATGTGTGTGTGTATGTGTTAGCCCTAGGTGTTTGGTTTATGTGTGTGTGACTGCGTGTGTGTGTGTGTGGGACAACAGTACAGTATGAGTCAATGTTGATGTAATGTGTGTGTGTATGTGTTAGCCCTAGGTGTTTGGTTTATGTGTGTGTGTCTGCATGCACACAGTTCCACCATGTGGCTGCCAAATACGGGAGGTTGTGGGACAGCCACAGACTGTACCTGCCAGGCTGTACAGATCACTGTCTCCGGACACGGACACAGTACCTGTGCCTGGCAGGGGTGCCACGGACAGTATTGGGTACTAAGCCAGACTGGGCACTATCATCAGAGGCAGAGGGATGTTGACTGGACCCATGTCCCTGCTGGGGCTGGCCAGAGCCATGTGCACATGGTCATCTAGGACGGTCTATTGACAGCCCAGCCCCAACATTGCTGTGGCTGGTACTGCCACTACGGGAGCGGCTGGGACTTGTGTGTCATCCACGACGACTGCCAGCTGATGATGTTGCTGCCATAAGTCCACATTGACGTCTCAGCCATCCTGCACTGTCCTGGCACATGGACATTACATTGTGGAGGATATCTAATGTCTCCCCCCAACGTCTATCAATGACCTATGTGTAATTACACATGGCACCGGCAAGGTCACGGATACTGTCATTGATAGCGGTGTTATGGGCCCTCTGCGCCCTTAGTCCCTGCCTGGTGTACCGTTCCATACGTGCCTGTGCCTACATTACAGCCCGGAACATACCTGAGGTTGTGAGACCTGTGGGGGCACGTCTGCCAGGGGCATTATGACCAGCAGTGCTCCCAGGAGAACCCCTGGGCATATGCCTATGTGGTACCATTCCAGATGTTTGGGTATGGCTGCTGTGAGGGGTTGCATGTGCCATAGATACCACACTATCCTGGTCAATGCCTACTGTATGCTGTTCCTCAGCTAAGGCCATTGGTGTTGAGGGATGTATTGTCAGTACGAATGTCAGCATAGATGGGGTGGAAAGCTGTGTACTGTCGATTGGCGGACCAACAACAGACCCTGTCAAACCTGCCTGTGCCACAACACATGTATCATCATGTCCACTATTTGTGGCAGTGACTTCAGGTTCCCTGTTGCACTCATCCAACAAAACCTCAGCACCTGTGAGAGGAAGACAGGAAACACACTTTACAATCTGTACAGGATGTTAGCACACATGAACATATGCACACATGCACACATGAACACATGAACACATGCACACATGCACACATGAACACATGCACACATGCACACATGCACACATGAACACATGCACACATGAACACATGAAAACATGCACACATGCACACATGAACACATGCACACATGAACACAAGCACACATGGACACAAATACACTACTCAGTCAAGTTGACACACACACACACACCAACAGCAATACAGAACAAACTCATTAGTGGTTGATGGTGGAGTACAGTATCGCAAGCCAAAGAGTCCTATCACACGTGTCAGCATGCAGGATGTGTGTTGCTCAACAGCATGCAGTGCGAGTGTAGACAGTCCTTGTTGATAACAGTATACATGTCTTTGATGCATGTGTGTTGTTCAATGATTGGCCTCACCCTGAAACACAATGTGTACATGGACACAACATTGCTGTGCAAGTATAAAATGCTTTCCAATGTCCTGTGCACCATCACTCATAGGTATACATACCATGGCCGGATGCGCACAACTGTAGTTACTGTACTGTAGTTACTGTAACTGGATGTAGTGCAGTACCATGAGCCATCATCAGGCAGCATCATGTGGTCACTCAAGACCACTAATGTATGCCACACTGGCAACTATCTTGCTGTACCTGACCTGCACCACTTTGGCTACATTAACCATTTCACAGCCAGTTGTTACATGGGTATGTAAGGTGTTCAATAGGGAGCATTGCCTAACATGAATGTGTTGTGTGTTGAAGCGTGTCGCACCACCCCATGATAGGCCTCTACCCCTCAGGTATAGTATGTGTGCTGTGTTGATGACATTTGGGATATTGGAGTCTGACCTTACAGCAGGTGACTACATACGCCATGTGTATCATATTAACACTTACTGCATATGACAAAGTGGTGTATGTTGTGTGCATGTGTATTGACTCTGCCTATACAATATCCACTACAGTGTACCACAATTGGTTGGGATGCTCTGTGTATTGCATGTGTTTGAGGCAGTTACTCATGTCACTGGGATGTGCATAGTCCCACAGAGAACATGCAGAGCATGCATTATGTGTGGGTGTTTTACATGTGTATATGGCCTACAACTCTCCTATGACATGCACATGTTATATGCTATATTAAATGTAGAACACTCACCAGCATGGGTCTGCTGTCTTGCTATCACACCAGAGGAACCTACAAGGATGTGAGACAGTTTGTCAGCGTCAACAACTATGGCATTGCTGCTGTGAGTTTTCAATTTTAGAGTAGTACAACAGGTGACAGTCACAGGCATACAGATTATGTACCAAATTATCAGTATTGCATGACACCAGGCTCCACATCTTCTAAATACACAGTACACATCTGATAAATGCATGTTCTAACAATCGGGCTAACAGTCGTCTACAGATATGCCATGTTACCTGCACGCTCTGAGTCAATGTGCTGGGTGACTCCGGCCTCCATGATGACACATGTCTGTTGTATTGGTTGGCCAGGAGCCACCATGCTGAGGATCAGCTCTTCCACTCTGGTGAGGGGTGGATGTGTTGCTGCACCACCACCTGTGGCAAGCTGTTGTCTGTGGATATCGGAGGCATGCTGCCGGACATGTCTGATTAAATCACTGCAGTGATGGCGTACCTGCTCATAAGTTTGGTTATGCATGCCTACATCATTCACCTGACGGACAACATCCTGCCACAGTGCATTGCGCCCATGCTGGTCCTGGCTGGTTCTGGAGAACAGCAGGTTGTGATGTTGTATTAGGGCATCTAGGATGACTTCCTCCTCTTCAGGGGAATACACGGGTTTTCCATTGTGAGACATGTCCCTGGAAGACAATAAAACAATAATTGTGAGCAAGTCATGTGGCACACTTAACATTCTAAAGTACAGACATCAATGAAATGCCATATACAGCAACCTATTGGCTGTCAGTAGATACACACTTTTAATACCACATATCACTGCTCAGCCCACAACTGCCTGACAGTGCCTGGCACATACTATATACTAAACCATGTTCTGCACAGCAACAAAGTGAAACCAGTATGTAAGACTATACAATAGTACATGGCAAACTGTATGTGACACAATGCATCACCTAGCCACAGGAGGTATATATGAAGCTAATGGATGGAGAATGATGTCATCCATTGCAATGAATGTAAAGTACAGTTACAGTATTACCAGTATACCACAGTAGTCATTGATGCCAAACCCCTGCCTAACATATGTGCACAGTTATTGATATAGGTGGCATACTGCTGTAGTAGACTATACATGTTCCTAGATACACACATATACCTTATAACACAGATATGATTGAGAGCATGGTACAGGCATAATTGCACACATCAGACATACATACAACACACAAATGTATGCCAACCCTTATGAGCTTTACCTGTGTACCATACAGTACTGTGTGTCACTACTTACAAAACCTTATGCCTGAGGTATGTAATCTGTGAGGACTACAGGGATGACACAAAACAGTGTTTCCAAGCAATGTGAACATACACCATACTATTCTGTTTAGGCCTACAGCTTCAGGTAGTACTACAGTTCATATGGGAGTTGGATTCACCAGCAGTACCACTCGCTAAGCATACATGTATTGCTTTAGCCTACAATGGGACACCACAATCGGCAACAAGGGACTATGTCACACCGTATGCCACACTACTTTTTCTGCATAGCAATAGCATACACATATTTTCTGTGATCACAGCTAGGACACAAACTACCATGACAGAAGCAATGTCACACTAAGTTATCACACCTTTACAGACCTTGCACATATCCACCAACACATTCACCATCACACTCAGTCAACCTCATATAGCAATTATTGCACTAAGTACATGTGTGTGTGCTTTGTGTCATGGGTAGATAATATGCTATTGGCCCTAGGGCCTACAGCAGCCTAGCTACATGCTACCCTGGCCTTTGACACACATGTAATTTCATTTCACTTGCCCCTGTCAACCAGAGCCACAGAGGTGATTCCCGGGGTGTATTTCCTATCTCCCAAACAATCATCAGGAGTATTTATGACAACTGCTAATGAGGAGCTTTGTTTGCTATTGATAGGTGGTTTGTTCCAGAGTATGGCATGTCTCTGAGTTAGGACTCTATCCCTCCAGCATGTGCTGTTTAGTGTGCTGACAAGGTGTAGGGCCCTGGAGCATGTATCTGGGAGGGACTGTAATATGTTTATGTGGAGGGTGTCCAACAGCTATGGGTGTGACATAGCTCAGTATGTTAGGCAAAGGTCATGTCTGGGTAGGCGGTATGCAACACAGAGTAGCTGTGGTTTTGTGAGTCGGTCTGCATAGGGCATCTGTTTGAGGCTGGTATTACTCTTTGTGAGGTATGTCTGTGGCCCTTCCAGTTGCTGTAGTTGGCATTGTACTCTCTAATGGGTTTTAAGTGTGATATGTAGAGGGGAACACTGACCTCTATTTCCCTAGATGACACACTTTTTGTGATGACGTGTACCACGTAGACAGAGTGCATGACCAGTGTGGCAATGTGATTAGCAAAGGGGAGGCTACTGTCCACTTGTGTCCCATGTTCCCTTATCACACCTTCAGTGTTAGGTAGACTACCACCTATGTGGTAGTTAATGGGTACAGTGTTCTGGCAAGAAGGGATGGCACTGCAGTGTCAACACTGAGCTTCAGTCCATACCTTGGTCACCAGGCACCTGTCACTGTATGTATGCCCCATGTCTCTCTCTATATATATATATATATATATATATATATATATATATATATATATATGTGTATATATCTATATTATATCTATATATATCTATATATCTACATATATATACATATATATATATATATATATATATATATATACACACACACACACACACACACACACACACACACACACACACACATACATACACACATACATATAAACATCCATTACTGTACATATAGATGTACTATAGGCACATATACAGTCCACTGTTCACGGTGGGAATAGCACTTATGCGGCGGTTGTGAGATATACAGTTATGTAATAATATTGCACAGTATTGTGCAGACTGCAATGAAGCTCAGCCCATGTAGCTTTAGCAGGCCTCACTAGCTACAACACTGCATAAATGACAGAGCATGCCCACAGCGTTTAACCACCACATGTCATATACCAGCACTGCATGCTATTGTCTTTTCCACACACTACAACCTACATAGACATATGCACATAACAACCTTCAACAACATATATATGTACACCCTTCACAAACAGTTGCAGTATGTCCCTTGCCCTATGCACATGTACAGATACATGGAGATACGTACAGATGCCACATATGGATGATTCACAGTATGATGAGTACTCTTCATAAACATCTATTACATGCCAGCAAATACATATCTGTTACATACCTTTTGTTTGTATTGCTGTATTCAGATTGTTTTTAAAGGTTATGTTTTTTTTTCCTTTTGCTTTTGTCTGTCTGTTACTCTTTATTTTTCTGTGTTTCTCTGTCTGTCTGTCTGTGTCTCTGTCTCTGTCTCTATATCTATCTATCTATCTATCTATCTATCTATCTATCTATCTATCTCTCTCTCTCTCTCTCGCTCTTTCTCTCTTGCTGCAATGAGATTATTGCATGTGTAGACAGCAGGTACAGCCTGCTTTTCTAGGTATCTGCACATGTGCATGTGATGGCCTCTGCACCAATTGGTGCCCACCATTCAGTAATTGCATGCAGTCTGCTGTGTGGTAATTGCACTACTCACTGTCTTAGCAGCCCACTGCTATAACATGCTAGGTTAGGTAGGTGTAGCCCTTTCAGCCTTCCAAAGTGGGGCCCATGATTGTTTGCTGTGGACACCGCTGTGTCAAGTCAGAATGTTGGTATACTTATCTCTGAAGCTAGGGTTGTAGCCAGTGATTTGCATGTTGTACTCAAACCTGAATGTTGCTGCTTCTAGTACACATTTGTCAGTGTAGAACTTTACTCACCCCTCCACATGCTTACACAAGATACATGGGAGTATGTACTTTCTTTTCTGATTAGACAATTAACTGATACTGTGTGGGGTTTGTAAAGTGCTACTGTAACATTATTTCCAGCTAGAATGGCTGGTTCTCATTTCACAGTCATGTCATGCAATTCCACAATAACTGCTGGTAAAGATCCATAGAACAAGAATTGTGTTATGACATTCCTATTTTCCATTTACATTCACTCATTGTAATGCATGATATATTTATTACAGCACCAACATGTTTTAAATCTACTGTGGCCTAGTGGTACTTTATGCAGTCTAGTGTGTCCAAGGTCCGGGGTTCGAGACTGACAGAGGTGTTTTATTTTGCTGCTCAGCAGAACAAGGGCCCTGCCATGCAGAGTGACTAAGGCACTTTTAAGCAGTTGTAAGCGGGTTTGCACGGGTTTGCACGACGCTTAGCGATGCTTAGCTAAGCGCACACATGCGCACACTCACTCAAACCCGCTAACTACTGCTTAAAAGTGCTTACTCCTGCTAACCCCTGCACTAATTTCTTTGAAAGAAAAGAAAATGGGGAGATAGGAAAGTGGTGAAAAAGGGGACACAAAGAGGGAAAGACAGTAGGAAAACAAGCTCAGGATGTGCAGGACGGGTGTAGGGAAGGTCCATAGCTGCCCATTTCTTTACCAGCAACAGCTGTGCATATGCAATACATTTGGAGTGAAATTTGAAACCTTCCACCCCTGGGAGAGGGGTGAGGACAACAAAGTATGTTGTACTGCCAATTATAATTATCAGTTTACATGTCCAGTGGACATGTGTGCGAAATGGGCAGCTATGTATGGGGCATAATTTTTTTGTGGGTACAGATTGCCCTTTTTTTTTTCAGGTGGGAGTGGAAAGTGAGGTAGAGGAAGTAGATATATTTGGGGAGGTAGGTTGGGGAGGTAAACAGACAAGACAAACAAGACGCATACAGAGGCGGTGTATGACACATGGGGTGGGTGAACACAATTGATGGGGACGGATGTTTGGAAATCGCAAGCCCATGAGCCCACAGATGGTAACAGTGGAATTGAGATCCCCACCCATGGGCAGTCACCACTGCACCTTCACAGCCCCGAGGGTGGCTGTGCTGGAGGCTGCGTAGGACAGGCAGGCTCACACATGAGACACGCCGCTCACGCCTTGAGCTGGCGTAGGGGATCAGCGACTGAATGCTGGATCTCCCTATGCACCACAACCCGGACCCTTTGAAGGGTGACAGGTGGCCCTTCTCTGCCCACACTTGCACAGGGGGGATGAGCCCCATCCCCTGCAGTGCTTCCACCTGAAGGTGGCACAGGACCAACGGAGGAGGGGAGCCCAGGCTGAGCACCGGACCTGCTGGTATCAGGTACACTCGCCAGCTGAGGAGGGACAGGTGGGTCTGCTGGGACCGGCCTTCCCATACGTTCTGTGATTAGGTGTGTTTAATTACAACATAAACAACAGCATGACAAATTAGTTGTAACAGCATGCAGTAATATTCCCATTAACCCAACACACCAAGGTTCCAACAGTTGAACAGCAAGCATAACACATGCATATATTGAACGACAGTGGACATTCCAACAGCATGCAGGGATGATTAGTGGCAACAGGCCATCATGATTGTGGTGTTTGAACAGGGCACATGCATCAAAGTGAATGCAAATGTTTATAGAACAATAGGACATATGTCCCAACAAATGTTTTGAGATTACACATACCCATTGAGGTGTGGAATTGCATGGTTTATGCACATACAGTAGGATGTAGAAAGAAACCTCAATTAACATCTTATAAGTACTTTTAGTCTACACTACATTCCTATTGACTGCAGGTGTATATCCCCTACATGTATTATTACACTTGCCAACATGCATTAGGTTGTGTAATGGGTTTGGCTAGTTCATTATATACCTGATCTATATCTGACATACTAACTGTCCAAGATGCAGAGGTTACTGTTACATAGTTATTGATTTTATTTACATTTCTTTATCTACATGTCTGGATATGTTCACATGACATTTTCAGTTAAATTTGTACATAACCCTACATTTTGTGTAGCATACTCACACTTCTGGGGAACAAATTAACAAGCTACATGTGCCAGATTTACTTATGCATGCCAGCCATTAACTGACTGTTGAGGACTGTATATATGCTTCACAGCTACTGGCACTTCCATCAACCACTTTAGATGGGACTGCCCAACTGTAGGTTGCCAGCACTTATTAAAACAGTACTATTTGTATAATGCAAGGGTACAACAACATTTCAACGTAAGTGACACAGACACACTCCAGGTTTTATACCTTTATTAATTACATTACACACTTTTCCACAGGCTCTCTCCTTTATTTGATATTACAGTGCATATGGAAGACATATTCAAGACATATTATACCTTTATTAATAGGTTAGAACACTCTTTTTTTACAGGCTTGCTCACTTATTTTATACGACAGTACATGCAGAGATATTATTCCGGACATATTTTACCTTTCTTAATTGGTTACTACACTCTTTTTCTGGCTCTCTGACTTATTTTATATAACAGTAGATGTAGAGGAATTATTCAGGGTCTTTTATGGCTGTATTATTGGGCTACAACACTTTCTTTCAGGCTCTCTCACCTATTTATATAACAATACATGCAGAATAATTACTAACCTGCCTGGTGGCACAGCCTTAGCAACCTATCTGCATAGGCTTGCTGATTCACAGCACGGACACCTGCAGCTGTGAAGTAAATGAAGGGATATTGAGACATACCTATCCATTATATAGAATAAATTAGCATGTCGTACATACTGCATTCCATGGCTACCTACTCAGTAGTGGGGCATCTTGCATCCCACGGGCCTCCTGTATCCATTGGTTCAGTAGGTCCTGCTTCCATCTCTTCAGGTCTGCATGGTGGTGATGAACCTGCTCACCAGTCCGAGGAAAGCCTGTGACACTGGTGAGGTCATGAGCTAACCGGTTCCAAGCCTCTGCTTTGTACTCCATCCCTTGGAACTGGCCCTGCAGGAGTCTTGACTCATGATGGTGGACAAGGAGCCAAACCATGTATTTTCACTCCTCGATGCCCAAGTGTTGCGCTCGAAAGCATGTACCCTCTCCAGCACCAGCCATTCTAACTGCAGATGGGAGCTACAATCAGTTATGGTGACTACTCCCGCCTATGGGGCTTAAATATGCCGCATTTCCCACACTTTTTTGTGATTGGCCATTTTTGAAAATTCTCGGCTGACTGCAGACCTGCTTAGCAATGTTTAATCTACCATTTATATGTATATGTATGTTAACAGTGGCTGTTTATCCTAAGCTGTCATGGCTTAGTGGTTCAGTACTTTGATTATGGTGCACAGTGTCCTGGGTTCGAACCTTGTCATTGCTTTTTATTTTACTACTGTCCAGACAGGCTAGGGGGTGTGGCAGTGTTTAGGCAGCTTTGCTCTACGTTGCTCCACGTTGCCCGACGGTGCGCTGGTTGGCATGG
>NC_056728.1:1825224792-1825297292 GCF_019279795.1 Protopterus annectens
CTGTGTTTTTTGCTTTGGAGAGGGCAGCTCTTACCTGAGCATCTGAGATGTCAGGGGGGCAGCACTCTGTTGGGATAGATATTTGCCCTTTTGGTGGGGAGTGGGGGGAGAAGTTTGCACTGAACCTGTCAGCTAGGATGTTGGCAATGTCTGTGGGTTCGATATATTTTTTGTCATTTTGGACTAATTCTGAACATATCTGGGAATTCCCACCCAGGTTCCTAACATAACTAAAGAAAGCCTTGTGATTATCCTTAGTGTCCTGTGCAATTTTTCTCTCAAAGCTGGCCTTAGATGATTTTATGAGTGCCCGTAGTTTTTTGCTAATACTGATCAGAGATGCCTTCCCTTTTTGGGATTTTGCTCTATCATGTAGTAGCTTCCTCCTTCTATTGTATAGTTTGTTTATGGCTGGGGTCCACCAGACAGGACCTCTGCCTTTGGAGGATTGGGACTTGGTTTTATTTGGGATTGCATGATCCATGCATTCCTGAAGGTGTTCATAGAATGCATTTATAAAGGATTCTGCGGTCTGGGCCGTATTTTCCACAGGCCCGGGGGCTTTGAAGGATTCCACCTCAGTTTTGAGGAGTGTGAAATTTGCATTAGAGAAGTTTTTCACTGTGGTTTTCAGGGCAGGGTGTGGAGTCGGTATGTGAATATCCAGTGAGATTAGTTTATGGCTTGATCTTACCAATGAGGGATACACTTCTGGTCTGGAGCATAGAGTCCCCATGTTGGTGATGATCAGGTCCAGTATGTTTTCCCCTCTTGTGGGAGTGGTAACAAGTTGTTCCATAGCATTTGAGTTTATAAATTCTATGAACCTTTGGGCTAGGGTGTTGGAGCTATAGTAATGCTCCCAGTCTATGTTTGGGTAGTTGAAGTCGCCCAATATAATGGTGTTTGGAGAGACCTTCATATTTTCCAGTGTTCTCAGGAAGGCTGAGTGGGGTTCCTGGGTTTGGGAGGGTGGTCTGTAGCAGGCTATAAACTGGAAGGCAGTTTTACCCACTGTTAGTTGCACATGGATAGTCTCTGATGCTTTGTGCTGTGCCACCAACCTGGAGGTGTGGGTATCTTTGACGAATATTGATACTCCCCTTTCTTTTGTGGTTCGGTCCAAGTTTTGGGTCCGAAAAGCATGGTATGAGGTATAACCTGGTAGTGCTGGGGTGCTCTCGGGAGCCTTGAACCAGGTTTCTGTTACTGCACAGATATCGATGTTCTCCATGCTAAGGAGAGTTTGAGTCGTGCATCTTGAGGTTTAGACTTCTGGCGTTGAGTAGCATTACTCTTAGTTTCTTATCCCTTGTGATACCTATGGAGTTGGGTTTGTCTTTTGAGCATTGCCTAAAAAAGGCACTATGGGGGTAGCAATAGCCTTTGCCAATATCCGAAAGCCCAGGGGTGACAGGTGCAAGCCGTCCCTAGCGAAGCATCGTGGCTTGTCGAACATGTCATCCCAGGCTGACAGGCATTGGATCCCCTTTGAATGACACCAATACTTAAGCCAATTGTTGAAATTGATCATCTTGTCTTCATATTGTGGCATCATTCTTGGTGAGGGTAAGATGCTACTCAAGGTCAGGGTCATACCGGCCTGGGCTACATGCTCAGAGGGCTCCTCTATGTCTCTTTTCATGTAGTCTATAGTGTATATATATATATATATATATATATATATATATATATATATATATATATATATATATATACATACACACATACACACACACACACACATATATATATATATATATATATA
The DNA here is from genome assembly GCF_019279795.1 of Protopterus annectens. Classification (NCBI taxonomy): domain Eukaryota; kingdom Metazoa; phylum Chordata; order Ceratodontiformes; family Protopteridae; genus Protopterus; species Protopterus annectens. The sequence goes on from NC_056728.1 coordinate 1,825,226,561, forward strand.
TATATATATATATATATATATATATATATATATATATATATATATATATATAGATAGATAGATAGATATATATATATATATATGTTCCTAGAGGCTGTACGTCATTCTAAATATCCACCTTTTCTGCTGTTGCATTGCTTTCTCTGGATCCTGCACAGTATCCCCTGAACTACCTGAACTACTACACTGTAATATCCCAAACACACCTTCATTCCAGTTTGAACTGTTTTTCATCTCCCTCATTGAAAACTCTAACCTCAAAAAAGACAGATGATAAAAGTGGATAGCACATATTTTACTTTCCTAGCATACTGTATGTCCATTGTTGTAAGGTGTGGCAAAAGTTGAAGATACTACAAGTTTCAACAGGTACTGAAGAATGTCAAGTACAAAGTGTTAAAAAACTAGACTTATCTCCATGGAAGTAAAAAATTATTTTTTTTGTTATTACATTGGTAAGGCAATTATCCTTCTCCTCCTCCCCCCTCAGAATCACCTTTGCAGAGCAACTTGGTATTATGTGCTTGTGACAAATGGTTACCATGGCATACATTGTGTTGTTAGTTATATGAATAGGAGTTGGGGTAGGAATATTAACACAGGGAAATCTTTAAAGGGGGCTTGGATAGGAAAATCTTTAAAGGGATATTTGTCATTAACAAACAAATAAAAAATGGGTAACTGTGCCTGCACTGCACAATAGCTATATAGGTGAAAGACCTTGCTGTTTACAGAGCCACTTGACAAAGCACTGACATTACACAGTTACAGTAACTGATATTACACAGCTATAGATATATACACATACATTCATGAGTTTCTTTAACATAACTTTTCTGGATTTTCAAATCAAAAAAGAACCTGCTTGTAATAAATATGTCCCTGGCAGAAGAAAAGATAAAATTCATGGCTGATAATGATGTCATCTCTATCACTCAACCTATCTGTAGCTATACACACACACACACACACACACACACACACACACACACACACACACACACACACACACACACACACACACACTCCCACTGCATGTAGATGGACTGATATATTAGTTTTATGCCACTTTTAAGGATATTGGTGGAACAACCTTTCCTAATAAGTATGCATTTTGTACATTCTTGAAAGTACTGTATTGTAGCATAACCTCTTCTTCCAAGTACCAGACATCAGCACCATAAATGTGGAAAAAGTTTTTAGTGTCACTAGCAGCTCTGCAAGCTACTTACAAAAGACTTTCAGCTTTGTTTTACATGACTTATTGCACAATTCTCTGCAAGCAATCTGTGTGAGTCATCTACTTATTCTTCTCAAAGATATGGGAAAGTACCTAACAAGATTTAAATATACTTGTCGGTCATGCAGAGAAAGCTTCCTGTCAGTTTAATTAGCAGACTTTAACTCCTGCAGCATCTGCTGCTTTGAACGAAAAATATGTACGTTTCCTCTGTTTTTTGGCACTTTTGTACTGCATTTTCACTTTGTTTCTGCATATTTCTGCATTGTAACAGTTTTTGCTGCTTTATTGCACTTTGTTCTAGCTATAGCATAGTCTAGATTCAGGTTTTCTGGATCTAGGTCTGTTTGTTTTGGTTATGGTAGTATGTTACTGAGATTTTAGTGGACTCTATTCTTCATTTCTTGTTTAAGTGGCTTGTTTTTTTTCCAGGAATGTGGTAGGCTTTCTTAGCTAAATAGAGTCAAGGTGCTTTCCATACATTCCTGTCACTAGAGGTCTTTGCCTTGTTACTATAGGATAGGTTTGATAGGGGGTTTATGATACCATGTGATTTTTAGAAATTTTATTACATTTTTGATATTGAGCACTGGTCCCTAATAGGATTTTTATATCTAATTTTTGGTTGTTTCAGATTATTAGGCATTGTGCTTTTTATATACACAAGGTGTTTATTTATTTATTTATTTAACATTTGTTAACTGGAAAAGTCTGACTTGGAACAAAGCCAATTTTCAGCAGAGGCTGGGGAGAAGTGCTCCAGATGCATGTCTTTGCAAAGTGGGAGGAAACTGGAGTACCCGGAGGAAACCCACACAAATGCAGGGAGGACATGCAGACTCCGCACAGAAGGCACCCCAGCCGAGAATCGAACTGGAGAACCTCTTGTTGTGAGGCACCACTGCACCGTCCATGCTCATTATGTAAATATGTTGTTTAGGATAGTAGTGTGTTCATAGGTTCATAGGTGTATACTAGGCTAATGGCCCTGGTGCCTTTACAAGCCTAGCCCATAGGATTACCCTGGCATCGTGCCACCTGACTTTATTTTCCAGTGCCTCTGTCGAGTAAAGCCCTGGAGGGATCCCTGGGGTGAATTTTCTATTTCCCATCCACTCATTAAGATTTCTCTTGAAGAGGGCCAGTGAAGTGCTCTGCTTGATATGTATGGGAAGAATATTCCCTAGCATGGGCAGTCTCTGGGTTAGGAACCTGTCCCTCCAGCATGTTCTGTTGATTGTGGTAATGAGGTTGAGGTCTCTGGAGCATGTGGTGCAGAGGGATTGATATTTCTTTAGATGTAGCATTTCTAACAGAGCTGGGTCAGACATGGCTTTGTAAGTCAAGCAGAGATCATCTCTAAGAAGGCGATATATGACAGAGAATAGTTGGAGTTTTTTAGTCTGTCCATATAGGGCAAGTGTTTCAGGCCTAGGATCCTCTTTGTGAGGTATTTTTGCGGCCTCTCCAGTTGTTGCAGGTATTTAGTGAGGTACATGCCAAATGTGGCACTGTACTCAATGATTGGCCTAATGAGGGAAGAGTAGAGGGAAACAATGACCTCTTTCTTCCTGGATGCAAGACCCTTAGTAATGAGATGTGCCACATAGGACTTTCTGACCACAGTGACAATGTGGTGGTCAAAAGAGAGGTTGCTGTCAACCTGTGTTCCCAGATCTCTTATAATGCCTTCTGTGTTCAGTGGACTACCATCGATGTGGTAATTCATGGGAACTGGGTTTTTCCCAAAGGGGATGATGATACATTTTTTGGTATTGATCTTAAGGTCATGGTTCTGACACCAGTCCTTGGTCTCAGTGAGGCCTTTCTGTAGGATATCAACATCACTTGGGGAGTTAATAATGGCTCCCAACTTGCAATTGTCTGTGAACTTTGTCAGCCAGAGTCTCTTTGTGCTGGTCTGGACTTCTGAGAAGTAGACACCATACAGGAGAGCACCCAGGAACAATCCCTGTGGGACTCCACTTGTGAGTTATTGGCAGTTTGACTTGGAGTCAGCTGCTTTCACACTGTGGGTTCTATCTGTGAGCCAGTTTGCAACCCACCTAGTGATATGGGAGTTGATGCCTAGCTTAGTGAGTTTTTCTATGATTCCTGAGTGAGGAATGGTATCAAAGGCCTTGGTCAGATCAAGGTAGGCTGTATGAACCACTTTGCCTTCATCCACAGCTCTGGCGACTGACTCAAAGAAGTCTACCAAGTTGAGTAGGCATGATCTACCCTTCACAAAACCAAACTATGTAGGATCCAGAGTTTGGAGATTCCCTATATCCTTGTTTATTAGGTCCATGATGATGTGTTCCATAGCTTTGCATATCAGACTTGTCAGGCTAATGGGGTGATAGTTCCCAGGGTCTGTAGTCACTCCTCCTTTGTGGAGAGGGATGACTATAGCAGTGCGCCATTCAGTAGGGACAAAGCCTGAGGTGAGGCTGTGATTGAACAGGGCACACAGGTGAGGTGCCAGTTCTCTCTGTAGTTCATTTAGAACACAGCCAGGGATATTGTCAGGTCCCATAGAAGCTGCATTCTTGGCTTTGGACAGTGCTGTTTTAACCTGTGCAGCAGTGATACTGGGTGCCTGGCAATCTACTGGTATTGTGAGTGGTCCTTTGGGGGGGGGGGTAAAGTTGGCACAGAATCTGTCAGCCAGTATATTGGCAATATCTGTTGGCTCGGTATAGGAGGTACCATTGTGCAGTAGCTCAGAGAAAATCTGGGTATTGCCATGGAGGTTCTTTACAGAACTATAGAAGGCCTTGTGGTTGTTTTTACCATCTGCTGCAATTCTGTTTTCATAGTTAGCTTTAGAGGATTTGATGAGGGGTCTTAACTTTTTGTTGAGGCTGATAAGGGAGTTTTTCCAGTCTTGGGACTCCACCTTATTCTGCATCGGTTTCCTCCTTCTGTTGTAGAGTTTGTTTATGGCAGGGGGGGCCACCAGATTGGCTTCCTTTTTTTTGGAGGAGAGCATCTTGGTTCTATTGGATAAGGTGAGATCCATGCATTTGTGTACATGTTCGTACAGTGCATTAGTGTATGATTTGGTGGTCATGCAACTATTCTCCATTTGCATGGGTGCTGTGAAGTTACCCACCTCTGTTTTTAGGAGCCCAAAATTAGCTTTGGAGAAGTTTTTCATGGTGGTTACCTTTGGGAGGGTGTGGATCTAACCAGGGAGGAGTTGACTATTAGTGTAGAGCAACGACTGACCATGTTAGTAATGATCAGGTCAAGGATGTTGCTACCTCTAGGGGGGATAAGAACAAGCTGGTCCTGGACATTGGAATTAATTAATTCCAGGAAATGGTGGGCAAATGTATTGGTACATGAGTAGTTTTCTCAGTTAATGGAGGGGTAGTTGAAGTCGCCCAGTATGAGAATGTTAGGTTGGACCCTAATATTCTCCAAGGTGCTTAGGAATGTGGAGTGTGAGTCTTGGGACATGGTTAGGGATCTATAACAGGCTACGACCTGAATTGCTGTGGGAAACAAAGTTAAAGAACATTATGCCACTTTGTTCAAGAAACATTTTTCTTTTTCTTCTTCTAGTCCCAAAGTAGCAACAGGGACATTTGATAACAAAGATACTGGACACTTTAGGTTCAAATCATTAAAGGATAAAAAAAAGTTATTAAAATTTAAAATGTGTCAAATGGAGATTTGTTATATGAATGAATGTATTAGGAATAAAGTGGTTCCGCAGGGGCTAAGGGTTTTTAAGTTCCCTTTCGGGATATATTATAATACTGAAATTATCAAAGCCTTTACCACCATGTTTGATAAGTGGGGGTTGGCATTACTTAACAAGAGTATATTTTATTATGAACAATTGGAAAAAAGGCTTCGGAAGGAAGTCAATGATTTGAATGAAATGATTTTTAGTGATTTATTGTTTACTCAATACGAGAATTTTATTACAAAATTATTAGTAGAGTTGATAAGAAATGTGATAAAATATTTAATAAAAAAGTGAAAAAGCTTGTGTAGAATATGAACAGCCAAAGAATGTGTTTGAGGGAATTGAGTATGTGACAGTCTGCATGTATTAAAATGTACTGTGTACTGTGAATTTTGAATGAACTCTGAGCAACGAGAAAATACTGAAAAACAAGAGTCTGTTTGAAAGCAGGAAATGTGCCTTTTATGGAAGTGTATCCAGTTTTCTTTCTCTTCCTAGAGATATGATGATGATGATGTGAATTGCCTCATGTTTACAGGTAAACCTTTAATTGGTTAATTGCCCTGTATAATGATCTAATTGGTTCATTTTATATTTTTTGTACTGTCAGCAATATCACCAGTATATAAACTTGTTTATTCCTTTGTTCTGGGAGTCTCCCTGGTGCTTTCCATGAGGCTCCCACACGTGTGTACTGTAGTTAATAAATACCACTGAAAGAGAGAAAGAACTGTATTTGTTTTCATTTTCAAGGTAATGTGTAACGTAACAATTGGTGCCGTTTACTCGGATCTGAATTGAGAACAAGCTGCAGCAGTCAGGAACTGAATGAAATACTGCCAACAAAAGGGCCCATAACAGATTTGTCTGTTTTGGCAGTGTTCCTTTCATTTTTCTGCACCTGTCTGCTTTAAAGATTTGAAAATAATTTTTTTTTTGTTTATGCAGAAAATGGTATGATTTCTCTCATTCAGTTGTTTTGAGGTAAGTGGCATGCATTTCTTTTTCTGCTTTCGAATGCGCAGTATGAGTGTGGGTTAATACGGAAAATACGTATGAAAGGAGGTATGATAGTGGGATAACAAGACGTTTATATAACGCCTTAGCTAAACCTCTATTATACAAGTATAGCTCTATTTGAGTGAAAATGGGAGCGAGTGCGGGAAAAATAAATGAGCCAGAAAGAGGTACACCAGCTGGTTATATGTTTTACTGTGTGTCCCAGGACAGTTGCATGTTTTTAAATCAGTGGATCTCCCTTACTAAAAATGACGGTGACCTTGCTTTTCCTGAAAATGGTAGTTTTAATAAAGATATATTGACTAATTTGCAAAAGAAATTAAAAAAGAAAGGAAGAATACCAGGGTTGTGCTGGGCAGCTTTTAATGATTGGATGTGTGAGGCTAAAGAAAGGGAAAAGGACTCGGTCGTCAGTAGTCTTAAGGACAAACAAAAAAAACTAAAAGAGCAGATAAAGGAACTGCGGCATACTGCGAGTAATCTAGATGTAGCAGATGGTAAACACTTAAGGGAACCACCCTTTAAGGGTAATCCCCTGTACAGGAATTAAGTAAATTACAAATAACTGAATCATCTGAGGATGATAACCCCTGGTTCTCCCCACCCCCTAAGGCTCCTCCACCACAATATCAGCCTTCACAGGTTCAGGACGGAGCAGTGAGCTCCACAACAGAGGGTGAAGGCCGGTGGGGAGAAGAGCAGACTGCTCCCGACTCTGGAAGTGGAGATCAGGCAATGGGAGGTCAGCCTAGCAGACCGATTATTGAACAACCTGACCAAACAGATACAGGTAAACCTTCACCTAGACTAACCCATTCTAAGACAAAAAAACAGCAAAAAAGAAAAGCACAAATGCTTTTTGACCCTAGGTCTAGCCATATGAAAATATATCAAAATAAAAAAGCCGTATATTTACACAAGGGTAAATATTACAAGCAATGTCCAGTTGTGATTGAAGACAATGACGGCTACATTGGTCCGGACAAATCTAATCCAGATTCTGATTCTGAATCGGGCACTAGCCCATCAGATGAAGAAGGAGTATTCTCATTGAGAGAAGTCCCAAACCCAGCACATGCTAGGGATGCGGGACAACCGGCTACTGTAGTGGTACCTAGGGCGTGGTCAGCAGTTGATTTTCAAGCGATTACTAAATCACTCCCGCCCATTCGTACTATCTCAGCAAAGTTTCAATGTGTATTGGCAGGACATATTTGTCTGCAAAACCCTACCATAGAAGAGGTTAGAGCTGTCCTCCAATACGCTGTCCCAGCTGATCTGATGGAACGTATCTGGGATCATGCTAATGTTCCTACCCCAATACCGAAGCACAACATACAAGGGGAAAATGGGTTTGAAGTGGTTAGGCAACGTATAGTTGATACTATCACTGTAATAGTGCCACCTACCCCCAATTGGTCGAAAATTAAATCAGTCATACAGAAAGAGGATGAACCTGTAGACAAATACTTAAATCGGCTCACTGAAGCCTTCGAGGCATATTCCGGGTACCCAGAGCCCACCGAAGGACCAGCACAAAGCGGGCTGTCAGCTGCTTTTGTAGATGGGTTCCACCCTCAGGTGAGGGACAAGTTAACAGAAGTATGCTTAAACTGACCTAGTTTGGGCTTACATGAGTTAGTCCAGCAGGTACAATACCTATCTGACCATTTGGCTAAAGAAAAGAAGGATTTACAGGAGAAATTAGTAAAAGCACAAATCCAAATGTGTAGCGCTTTTGGCCAACCAACTGGTCAGTGGGGTAGAGGGTGAGGGAGGGGTGGACGTCAAGGAGCAGGAAATCAGAATGGACATAAATGGCAGGGAACACAGTCGGCCCCACCCCAGAATTCTAGTAATCAGACAGAGTGTTTCAACTGTGGCCAAGCAGGCCATTAGAAAAATGAGTGTCCATATTTGGCTGAGCAACCTGCACCATACACTGATGCGTCGCATGAGTGGAATTCTAACTGGACGCCATCCAGTCGACAGCAACCACAATGAAGGTTCCCTGAACAGAAACAACAGCAATTGTGTCCTTTTATTCCTGTGGATCAGGATGGACTGCATGTTATGTTACTGGTTAAAAATAAACTCTATCCGTTTTTAATTGATACCGGAGCGACTAAATCCATGCTAGCTGGCAAAGCAGCCATAAATGTTCCCCTCTCCAACAAGACAACTAGAGGAGTAGGTGTTTCTGGTATACCTATTGAGTATTCCGAAACTGTTTCAGTCCCAGTAACTTTAGGACCTCTACAGGATAACCATGCATTTTTAGTAGGACCCTCAACACCTTTAAATCTATTAGAAAGAGACTTGCTTTGCAAAATGGGGGTCACCATTTTTTGCACAGCTGATGGAGTTTATCTCCAAGTACCTTCAGACCAACAGGATAGTACCCTGGCAGCTTTAGATGACTCCATCATTCTACAGACGATGTGTATCCAGCCAAATTCTGACAGAAACGAGTATTTACATTCCCTACCATCTCACCTGTGGACTACTCATGACAATGATGTAGGGTTTTTGACCTCAGCTACTCCTGTAAAAACAACCCTAAAACCAGGAGCAAAGTTACCGTGAGTACCACAGTACTCTTTGACAGATAAGGCTATATCTGGTATTGCCCCTGTTATTTCTGCATTGGAACAGCAAGGGATCATAGTACCCACCATGAGCCCATGTAACACCCCAATATTACCTGTGAAAAAACGTGGCAAACAAGCTTACAGATTTGTGCAGGATGTGCGGGAAGTTAACAAAGCTGTTTTGCCTGTTTTCCCAATTGTACCAAACCCAGCTACTATTGTGAGCTGTATCCCACCTACTGCAAAATGTTTTACGGTAATAGATATTTCATCAGCTTTTTTCGCTATTCCAGTGCATCTCGACAGTCAGTATTTGTTTGCATTTACCTACAAAGGTCAGCAGTATACTTGGACTTGATTGCCCCAGGGATATGTAGAATCCCCAACCTTATTTTCTAGAGAGATGCATAGACAGTTACAGGATCTGCAACTACCATCACGTTCAGTTCTAGTCCAATATGTGGACGATATTCTTATAGCTTCACCAGACAGTAACTCATGTAGGAAAGATTCCCTTCTAGTGTTAAACTTTTTAGTTACACGAGGGTTTAAAGTAAATAGATCAAAATTACAATTCTGTCAGGAAAAGGTGCAGTATTTGGGACATATTATTGCAATGGGTTCTCGTCAAATACTCCCAAATCGTATAACTTCTATTCAAAGTGCTCCACGCCCTGTAACCCAGAGGCAGCTTCGAGGATTCCTTGGCCTAGCAGGATACTGTAGACAGTGGATGCCTAATTTTTTCGGAAATTTTGGCCCCCCCCTGTTACAACTCCTAAAAAAGGATATTACGGAACCTTTACCCTGGACGTCACAACACGATGAGGCTTTTCAGGCTATCAAAACAGCCTTGGTAAATCCTCCTGCCTTAGGGTTGCCAGATTATTCCAAACCTTTTGTTTTATTTTGCTGTGAGCGAAACAAAACTGCCTTGGATCTCCTAGCCCAGCAACGCACTGGAGACTACCGACCTATTGCTTACTATAGCACTCAGCTACATCCGGTTGCCTCTGGTTACCCGGCTTGCTTACGGTTGATACGGCAGCCCCACTAACCTTGGGACATGATACTATATTAGCAGTCCCACATTCTGTTCAAGCGCTACTTCTAAAAACAAAAACACAGTATCTTTCAAATGCATGCCTTACTAAGTATGAACTAAGTTTAATAAATAATCCTGCCCTGCAAGTCATACGCTGCCCACCACTGAACCCTGCCTCTTTATTACCAACTTCGGATGAGGGCGAACCACATGATTGTGTGCTTGTAGTTAACTCTGTTCTTTCTCCTATGTTACATTTATATGACACTCCTTTGCAAAATCCTGATTTAGTTCTTTTTGTTGATGGATCCTGCTTACAAACAAACTTTAGTGAATTCCAAGCTGCTTGGTCAGACTGTACTCCGACTGAACTTTTAAGGTCAGCATGATTACCCCCAGGCACTTCCACACAGGCTGCGGAATGAGTGGCATTATCGAATGCATGCAAAATAGCTAAGGACAAGTCTGTTACTATATAGACTGACTCCCATTATGCCCATGGTGTTGTTCATGATTTTGGTATACTGTGGAAGGAACAAGGGTTTTTAACTTCTTCTGGGGCACCCGTTAAAAAACATTTTTATATCAATAACTTACTACAAGACTTATTGTTACCTTCTGAACTTGCTGTTGTTAAATGTGCATCCCATCAATCCAATGACTCTTTTGAAACTAAGGGCAATAATTTAGCTGGCTGGGCTGCTAAACAGGTTGCTCTCTCACAAACTGTTCAGGGACATTTTTTGCAGCCTCTGCAACCAATGGTTACTTTTGATAACACAGTGTTAAAAGCTATACAAGATGAAGTCCCAGAATCAGAAAGGAGAACATGGCTGGCTCAAGGTTGTTTTAAGCGCTCTGATCTCATTTGGCAACATCCAGATGGCAGATTGTTCTGTCCAATGTCCATGTTAAATTCTCTTATTAAAGCGTATCATTTGCCAGCCCATGTCGGGGTACAAGCATTAATAAAACAAATCCAAAAGGATTGGTTTGCCCCAGGATTTCCTGCTTCTGTACAGCATTTTTTGAGCACATGCTCCATTTGTTAGAAGTATAACATTTCAAAAGGCACTATGGCTCCCACACAACCACTGCCAAAACCATTAGGACCATTTTGCGCTTTGCAATGGGATTTTATTGAACTTCCAACTTGTGCTCATTTCAAATATGTTTTAACTGTTGTTGATGTTTTTTTCTGGGTGGTTAGAAGCCTACCCATGTGTCAAAAATAATGCTATTTCAGTTGCTAAGAAACTTTGTTATGAATTGATACCTCGTTTTGGTGTTCCCTGTCAAATATATTCAGACTGTGGAACACATTTTACTGCTCAGTTAATTGATTCACTGTGTAAAATGTTAGGCATCACTCTAAAATTTCATTGTCCATATAGACCACAGGCATCAGGTATTATTGAAAGCATGAATCAGACACTGAAAACCAGACTGGCTAAAATTACTACTGAAATGGGCCTCACTTGGGTACAGGCCCTACCTCTAGCCCTACTCTCTATGAGAGCGCAAGTACATCCTACTAAAGGTCTTTCTCCTCATGAAATCCTCATGGATCGCCCTATGCATATGCCCATGACTCCACCACCACCCTTTTCTGAGTATGATGCATTTGATCATGATATTCTTGTATATTGCACTTCTCTTGTCTCTTTTTTACAGTTTCATCACTGCCAGGTAGCAGCGGCTCAACATATCCCTGATCCTTTCTTGTCCTCCAGTACTACAACCAGGAGATTGGGTGTACGTCAAGTCATTCTCTCGAAAAACAGCACTTCAGTCATGCTGGAAGGGGCCCTTCCTGGTTCTACTGACGACATCATCAGCGGTGCGACTACAAGGCTCACCCACCTGGATTCACATATCGCACGTCAAGAAGGTCATCCCATCTGAAGATCAACAGCCTCTACCTTTTGCAACTCCTGATTCTCCACCTATTGCTACTCGTACTCAAAGCCATACTGTACCAGCACCTGACAATGCCTGATGATAATCCATTTGGATGACCTCACCCTCCAGAAACAATACAAGCACAACCACCATTTCCACAAACGTACTGCACAGCTATTTTGGTGGTTATTCTTGTTGTTTTGTTATTTTTACTGTGGCCATTTTTATTTCCTGCTCCAACTACGCCTCATGCCAAACGAGCTACATGGCATCCACCTTTCAACACCTACCAAGCTATTAAATATGCTTATGCTTCATCCCTTAATGTCTCAGACTGCTGAATTTGCACTGCTATTCCTACTGTTCATGGGGGATTGATGCTAAATATAGTCCCTTTAGGGGTTAATGAAACCTGGATGAATCTGATCTACGATACATCAAATGTTATTTCAAAGGACAAGATAGCATTACAGTTGCCCCTCCGCCAAAACGGAACTGTGTGTTTTCAAAAACTTGGTAAAACTAGAGTAGGGTGGAGCCATTGTAACAAAACAGTGGTACATAACTGCACTGCAGACAATTCGGGTTGTGTAACAGATTTCTCACCTATAAAAAGACTTGTTAAAAACTCTATAGCTAACTTTTTCCAGAAAATAGAAACTGTCTATTGAAAAATATTCCAAGGATTGCAGGATGCCGGGGATCGCTTCAAGTTTATCAACATCACCATTAAAATAGAAAATTGTTATTTTGTGTGCGGAAGAAAAGCATATAAATGGCTACCAGGAAACTGGTCTGGCAGCTGCTTCCTCGGCTACCTAGTCCCAGCTATTCGACATGCATCTGCATTACCTAAAGGAAAAATTCAGAATGTTTGAGAGGTCAAGAAGCCTGCCAATCCAGTAGTTCAAGATGATGCTTCATGGATCTATCACCATGATTTAGCTCATACTGGCACCAAAGGACTGTGGACTGTTGAAGTTGATTTTATTTACTGCAGTATTAGCAATTGTTGCTTTTCCTGTCTTATTTCTAATCAAAGCACTGATCTTGAAATTAATGTCTTCAAAAACTGTGAAGAAAGTGCCTAAGCTTTATATGCCTGCAGCTATGAATGTAGACGATGAAATGACAATGTTTTCCAATGATGAAAAGACCAGTAGCATGGTAATGTTAGATTTGGGACAAATGTATGATAGGTTAAATTGTGATGCTTACACAGCATCAAATGGGGGATTGTAGAATATGAATGGCCAAAGCATGTGTTTGAGGGAATTGAGTATGTGACAGTCTGTATGTATTAGTACGGTGTACTGTGAACTCTGAATGAACTCTGAGCAATGAGAAAATACTGAAAAACAAGAGTCTGCTTGAAAGCAGGGAATGTGCCTTTTATGGAAGTGTATCTGGTTTTCTTTCTCTGCCTAGAGATATGATGATGTGAATTGCCTCATGTTTACGGGTAAATTTTTAATTGGTTAATTGCCCTGTATAATGATCTAATTGGTTCATTTTATATTTTTTGTACTGTCAGCAATATCACCAGTATATAAGCTTGTTTATTCTTTTGTTCTGGGAGTCTCCCTGGTGCTTTCTATGAGGCTCCCACACGTGTGTACTGTAGTTAATAAATACCACTGAAAGAGAGAAAGAACTGTATTTGTTTTCATTTTCAAGGTAATGTGTAACGTAACACTTGATAGAGATTTTAGACAGTATAAACAATGTAAGGTGTACCCCATTGATAAACTGTTTTTTAGTTATGAAGGTGAGGATGGTCATTTACCTTGTACACCACATGAAGAGGGTAATATTGATAATGTAAATTTTGAATTGATGTGTGAAGATGAAAATTTCATTGAGGAAGATAGGGTTAATTTAGTGGACTACCAGGATTTTCCACTGCCAAGACGATCAGAAAGAATAGCCAACCAGAAACAAGAGACATATCAAACTTATAGCAAAGCAGCGCAACAACACAAAGGTTTTCCCAGGTGGTAGATGCACCAGTCTCAATGGAGCAAATTAATAATATTCGATATACATTGAATGGGTTCCACATATATAATTACACTGATACGATTATTACTGAAGAATTTTTCTCCCTATTTTCAAAGGGATTTAAATTTGTCCCTACCAAGATACCAGATATAGCTGAAACAATGGTGGATATACAATTGTATTTGAGAAAACTGAATTTAAAAATAATGTTTTCAGATAAGGATGGTAATAATTCCACAAATAATTCCAATAAATTTTTTAGGAAAAGTAATATCTTTAATCCCCCCTTCCATCCACTAATAACTGCCTTTGAAAAAACTGTTAAGGAAGATATTTATAAGATGTAGGGAGAGAAAAGAAGAATATTCTCCAATTTAAGTAAAAAAGAAAAAAGTTTGTTAAAAGATCTAAGAAAGGGCAGGAGTATACATATTATGACACCTGATAAGGGTGGAGGAATTATATTATATAATTCTGAGGATTATACCAATACTATGCAGGATATCCTGTTCAATGCTGAATATTATTCTTCATGTTCTAAGAATGAAATACATATTTCCTATCAAAGGGTGGATAGTTTTCTGTATGAATATCTTATGGACCAAAGGATTTCCAAGGCAGATTATGATTTTCTTCTGAATATACATCCTAAAATTCCTGTCTTTTTTTGGTATACCTAAGGTGCATAAGAATGTTGAAAAACCACCTTTTAGGCCGATTGTAGCAGCTGCAGGCTCTAAAACACACAACCTGGCTGTATATGTAGATAAGAAATTAAAGCATGTTGCAGAACAGTTTCCACACCTAGTAAAGGACTCCAGTTATTTTCTTGGTCAATTAAAAAGTGAATTGTGGTGTCCCAATTGTATTTTCTTTACTATAGATGTTCAGGATCTATTTTCCTGTATTCCTAAACAGGAAGGTTTAAGCTTCTTTGAAGAAGTACTCTTTACTTATTCCTCCTTACCTGCTGATGAAATTAGTTTAATATGTGAACTAATGAGTCTTATCTTGGAAAACAACTATGTATATTTTGAGGGGGAATATTTCCAAACAATTAAAGGGAATTGCGATGGGAGCTGACTGTGCCCCTTTGTATGCAAACTTGGTTTTTGTTGGGTTGGGAAAGAGAATATGTTTTTCAAAGTGAGTTTTTTTCCAATGTATTATTTTATAGTAGGGTTTTGGATGATATTTTTATTTTATGGAAAGGAACTTCTGAAACTATACCATTATTCATCCAATATTTAAATGAGACTACTTTGTTTGTGTCTTTTGGCTTTTCCCAGTTAGGGGTCGCCACAGCGGAACTCCAGTCCACTAATGATTGGCAGTAGATTTTTACGTACTGGCTTGCCGGGCCTAATGCACAACCTTCAGCGAAGGAACGCCCATTCATGCATGTCGCCACACAGAATACGCTCTAACTGAGAATCGAACGGGCAATGTCTAACTGTGAGGCGACAACGCTACCGCAGCACCACCACTACTATTTTTTTTTTAATTCACTTTTGATTTTCATGAACAAGAAATTAATTACTTAGATACCAAGATATTAAAGGGCCAAGATAAATTTATTTCTAGAATTTATCGTAAAAAAAACTTTTGCAATAGTTACTTACATTTTGATAGTCACCATCCCAACATTTCAAAAGAAAAGTATTATCAAAGGTCAGGCCATCAGGGTTGCAAGGATGACATCCTTAAAAAGTGATGTAATCCAGGAATTTGCATTTTTGAAGGACATGTTCCTTGAGAGGGGGTACCCTGGAGAGTTTATTGACCATATTCTTACAGGAGTCTTGGACAAATGGGGCAAAAAATATACACCATTGTTGGGAAAGGGACTTAACCAGATTAACAATATGATGGCAAGTATTGATAATGAAAATAAAATTGACTTTCAGCAAGCATGTATTGTTCAATACAGCCCATTGTATCCTCAAGTAAAGGGAATACTGTGTAGAAATTGGAATATTTTAAAACTAATAGTGAAGTGTTCCAGGTGGTGGGTGACAAACCTATTTTTTCTACCAAAATAGGTCCTAACCTAAAATCAGTCCTGGAGAGAGGTACCAATAATTAAGGTGCACAGATGAAATTGAGTGGGAGTAGACCTTGTGGCAGATGTTCCTACTCTTCATATATTTTGCAGGATAGCTCCATCAATATTGACAATCAAAACAAAAATACTGTATTTCTGAGAAGGGGCAATTGTCATTCCAGCAAGCTGGTGTACATTGCTAGGTGTAACACTTGTACTTCATTTTATGTTGGAAAGACGGAGAGGTTATTTAAAACTAGGATATATGAACATTTATACGACATAAAAAACAAAAAGGAAACCAATGCTTTATACAAACATAGTATGTTGTGTGCTGGCTTTTGTGGTTTTAAGTTTGCTATTCTTGATCTTGTTTATGTTGAAGCCAGGGGGGGAGATTGGCAAAATGTCTTAAACAAAAAAGAATTATTGTGGCAGCTAAGGTTAGCTGCTGACTTCCCCCCAGGTTAAAATGAGCACTTGACCATTCTGCCAATTTTAAAAGAGAAGTCAGGGCAAGTTTGATAGTTTCTATTTTATATATATATATATATATATATATATATATATATACATCTGTATATTTGTTTTTCAACATTTAATAAGGTTTTGCTGGGTGTTTGTACATATTATTACAATTTTATAAATTCAGATTGAACTTTTTATATTTTTGAATTTATTGTAGTATAATAGAACAAGTTTTAGTGGTGTTTTTTAACATCATGTATTTAATATTTAATATTTATGAGTTGATTTAGATATTCATGAATAGGCAATTTACAGCCTTATTATTGGTGGAAAAAGAACCAATTATTTTAAAGCATCTACTATTTAAATTCACTTTGTTTGATATTCTCTTGTTCTGAAGAAGTCAATTGAGTTGACAAAAGCGCTAAACTTTTATTCCAATAAACTGTATCTGAGGACTCACAACACTGGTGCTCTTTTTTGTTTTTCTTGAATTGCTGTCTTACCCAATGTTAGCTGCACCTGAAGTATCTCTGATACATTTATATTTGCATTTCTCTATAGTTAATAGCTACATTTCTCTATGGTTGATAGTTGCATTTCTTTATGTTTGAAAGCTGTGTTCCCAGCTCGTGAACTTGATCATCTTTGTTCACTTCATAGAAAGAATAGCTTATCTTACTGACTGCAGTTTGAAAAATGGTTAATTGATAATCTACAGTCTACAGCACAAATATAAAGATTTGACCTGTTTTGTCAGGATGAGACCGAGTGGGAGGTAGGCAGGTGGACACAAAATTTGTCTTGTAGACCAAAGTCAGATCCGCTCTGATCTCAGAGTGATTTTAGTGGCAGGAACTTCTTAAAATCTTACAATAGTTGCACACGTCTATAGTAATGTCAAATCTCCAAATGTGGGTCCACTGCAAAAGACACTCCTGTGTAAGACAAACATATCACTACACTTCCAAATTTCCTAGATTATGTATACAAATTATGCATCGCTACACATCAGAAAGATCTTTCCACTAGTGCTTGTTCCTGGGAGCATGGTCTTACTAGTGCTATGGACAAACAAAAGGTTATTTATTTGCAACTGTGCATTCTAGATCCCAGATATCAATTGGAGAATTGTTCAGCTGTCTAAGAGCTTTTCAGTGAGGGGGTAGCATACTGCTAAATTGTGATATTTGCAATCTATGCAAATTATACATATAATATGTTCACAATATTTAAAAACAATATTAATTTACAAAACCATGTTTGATAGAAGGCAATTATCAGTGGCACCATTCTGTTCCTTAATGATTTTAAAACATGGTACCATTTGTTCGCCTGTAGATCACCCAGCTTTTATGAAGTTAATGCAGATACAAAAACAAAGCTAGTAGTGATAACTGCTTTATCAAAAAAGCATTTGTATCTCTGAATGCCTTCACAATATTTTAATGTCATTCTTTAATAACACTCATTATTTGCATGCATCACTAGACATGACAGAATCACACACAGTTTTTTCATTATTATGTAAAAAATATCTCACAGTTTTCATGACTTTTTATAAGCATCCTTTAACAAACTCCAGCTATGTACGTCCTATGCATACCATTTCGCTATGCATGCTTGGCAAATTATGTTGGCTTATAAATATTATCTTACTGCCTTAGTTTTAGATATGCATGTGTACCAGGACTTAGACAGATTTTGAATATACTGAGTAAACTTGTTTCAGAAGTGTAGGGAAGTCTCATGTAAAGATAAGTATACTCTTACAGGATACATAAGGGCAGTGCTTTCCTGATGACTAGTCTTGTAGTCCGCAATGAGTTAACCAAGAAAAGAGCAAAGCAGAGCAGAGGGCAACACAGAATCCCTTAATCTTTATAAAACAGCAAGAGTTAACTGTATGAAATTCAACTGACAGAAAGGTCGCCATCTCTACCCTGTGAAAGAAAGGCAGAAAAAGCACAGTGTAAGGTCACCAAAAGTAAATGTAGAACTAAAGCCAGGAAAAGGTCAGGAACATATCTATTAGAAAAAGAAAGCCAAATTCCTCTAGATGCCTGGGGGAAAAGGAGTAAGAGACAGCAGGTAGCTCTCAAAATCAAAAGCTTTTACAATCAAGAAGATTAAAGAATCAGAATTATGCCACAGATGCTGAATATATGTTCTGGTTATAGAAAGCTTAAAGAACCAGAGCTGTGCCACAGATGGTGACTATATGTACCGGGACTACAAAGCTTAAAGTTCATAGCTCATAGCAAATGACTAGGTTAGCTGCCTTAATGGGCCATTCTAAGCCTAGCCAATTTCCCTCCAGAAGGTGAGAATTAAACACTGTACCTTGAGTCTGTGAGTCAGACATCTTAAACATTATCCCAACCCCCAACCAGAACCATAAGAACTAGTGCTGTGCCACAGATGCTGAATATATGTACTGGGAGTAGAAAGCTTAAAAAAACAGAGATATGCCACATATGGTGAATATACATACTGGGAGTAGACTTGGCACAGCCAGACCCCAAGAAAATCTATTCACAGTCTAGAAGCACAGCAAGTTATCCCTGAAGGGTCAACCTGCTGAGGTGAGGCATAGCCTGACCCAAGGCAGAGACCAGTTAAAGGAGAAGTAGATAGAATGATGGGGAATCCAAGATATTCTCTAGTATTTCTCCTGAAGTAAGGAAACTACCAGGGAGCATCCTGTATCCAAGGCCTCTGAAAAGAAAAAGTAGGCCAGAAATGTAAAGCCATAAAACAGCTAGCAAGAAAAAGGAGCAGCAGACTGTCTCCTGAAACAGCAGTCATATTTCCTGAAGACTGAAAGGAATAAGCCTATACATGTAGTGGTGAGGGCTGTGAATGTTAAGTAAGCAGGGGGGTCCATGTTTAGAAATGGAATGACTGACAGAGGGAAAAAGGTCAATAGAACATAAATCTGATCCTGAATGGCAGGAAGTAGTAATAGCAGCATAAACAGACTAGTGTCTGGCTGACCTGAGTTCAACAAAGGATAGTCTGGCCAGGAAGAGCGGTGCATCCAGAAAAAGAGAGGACTACACTATATAAGCTACAAAGGCATGAAAAATGAGAAAGATAAAGAGCAACTGAAAGGACCACAACCACCAATAAGGAGAACTGACAACAAAGGTGAAGTCTACTGAGGGGTTCCAAGAACCACACAAAGGCTTAATAATGGTATGCCCTGATCTAGAGACTATAAAAAGAGGAAACAACCAAACATGCAATCACAAGTGAAGGATCACTGCCACATAGACAAAATGATACCTATAGTGGGCACCTTGTGGAAGTCTGATTTACTTAAAAGCCTAGTGAATGGAAAGGAATTTGAGCCTGAGTGTGCGCGCACACACACACACACACACACACACACACACACACACACACACACACACACACACACACACACACACACACACACACACACACACACTATCATATGGCAAAAGAGATCTGGAGAGGGGTCTTTCTGTGCACTGGATTATACGTAAAAGTGAGGAGTTTGCTGGACTGGGAAAGTTTTAGGTGCTTAGCTGCTTAAATCCTGCTGCCTCCAAATCCTACAGGTAAAAGAAGATGGACCAGTCCTATCACATCCTTCTATAAAAGCCTTGCCCTTTCTGGTGCAGCTGGATCTATTGGATGACCTTTTCTAGCAGGTTTTGGATCTATTGGATGACCTTTTCTAGCAGGTTTCTGCCTTTAATCTTGCCACTACTTTTTAATGATATGGAATATCCAGTAGTGGTGTGAACTGTGGCTTTCAGGAAGCTATGAAAGCCTCTGGATATTATGTTGTTTACTCACCTGTCACATAGGATCACAGGATCATAGGATCATAAGAGGTTACTAGGCTAACATCCCCAGGGCCCTTACAAGCCTAGCCAAGTTCAACCCATGCTGCCAAGGGTATCTGGCTCAAGCAGACACTAAAATTAACTCTTAATTACCCTGTCCAAGAAGAGCACAGGTGGAACCTCTGGGGTGAATTTCTGGTTACCCATCCAATTGTGAAAATTTTGCTTAAATAGGGCCAAAGAAGGGCTTTATTTAACATACACAGGAAGCTTGTCCAAAAGGTGGGGCAACCTCTGTGAGACAGATATGTCTGTCCAGCAAGTTCTGTTGATGTCACATGCCAGGTTAAGGTCCTGAGTGAGTAACTCATGTGCCACTTGACTTGTGAATGTGCAGCATTTCCATTAAAGTTTGATCACAGATTGCTCTATATGCAAGGCACAGGTCGCTTCTGAGCAGTCTGTATGACACAGAGTAAAGTGACAATCATTTTAGTCTGTCCACATAAGACAGATCTTGAAGACCCTGAATTTTCTTTGTCAGGAACCTTTGTGATCTCTCCAGTTGTTGCAGATGTTTGGAAAGGAACATACCAAAGGGAGCATTTTGCTCTATTACTGGCCTGATGAGGGAAGAGTAAAGGGGGGGGTTATAACCTCTTTTTTCTGTGATGGCCATCCATGTGGACTGGTGGTGGGGATAGATGGATAATGGCTGCATCCTCAGTAGAGCCATTGGAGAAGGCTTCAGGTGGCAAACTACTGCCCTCCTGATGAAGGAGCACAGTACTCCTGTTTATTTTCCTGAAAACCTTTTCATTTTAGGGGATGAATGTTCTGGAAAAAAATGCATCCCCTCTGGCCCCTATTAGAAGTTTGAAAATTGCTTTGGTGGGGTACTAAAATCAAAACTGATGAAGGCTCTGCTTGTTCTGAGAAAATGCATTCTAGGAGCCTGGAGATTGTGCTATCCTCATTCTCATATTTTTGTAGCTTGGCTGTTGTTTTGGGTTGAAAGAGTAATATCTAATAGAACATTCTTAAAACTGGCCAAAGTGTTTTCAGCACATTCAGTGAAATGGAGTCCAGGCACAGTAAAGGACAGTAAGTCCTGTGCCTGCCCCTCTCACTGAACCACCCACAGTGCTGTGTGCAAAGCACATGATCTAGTTAGTTACTGATCCAAGAGTTGACAACAGGGACTGGAGTGTTGTTTTCACTTCTGAGTCTGGCAACATTTCCAGACACGAGCAGTCTCATCAGTTAACACCCTCTGGAACCTCAAAGTATGTACCATGTAGTTTAATACCCTCAAGGAGAACATGTGGAGCAAAACACATTCTTCTTTAGTCTGTCCAACATGTTTTGTTAAGAGAATGGACAGCCATGGCCTGAGGTTCAGAATGGTGTCCAGTACAGGGTTATGCAAGCAACTCCTGTAAACAAATGTAAAATAAAATAAGATAAACTGAAACAGTCCTTGGGTGGCTATAGGATTTTTTCTAGCCTCTTCACAATATGATCTGCCACCTTAGGGTTCTCTGACCCATTTCCTTAATCAGGGGGACAGAATATAAAGGAAAGCCTGCAAAGCTATGGAGAGGATCATAATGGAACTCATAAATAAAGACATTGGGGACCTACAGACACTGGATCCTACCCAATTTGGCTTTGTCAAGGGCAGATCCTGCCTCTTGAACTTGGTCGACTTTTTCGAAACAGTCACTAAGGCCATTGATGAGGGTAAGGCAGTTCACACAGCCTACCTTGACCTAGCAAAAGCGTTCGACACAATACCCCACTCAGGCATCATAGAAAAGCTCACCAGCTTTGATGTAAACCCATATGTCACAAGATGGGTTGCAAACTGGCTCAAGGACAGAACCCACAGGGTTAGAGTTGCTGGTGCCATGTCAGACTCTAAGCCGGTCACGAGCGGTGTCCCACAGGGCTCAGTCCTGGGACCCCTCTTGTTCGGCATTTATTTTTCTGAAGTGCAGGCAAACATAGGCGGATTGTGGCTGACAAAATTTGCAGATGACTGCAAACTGGGCGCCATAACTGACACTCCATCAGACACAGACATCCTCCAGAGAGGTCTCATAGAAATGGATAACTGGTGCCAGAGCCATGGCCTTAAACTAAATGCCAAAAAATGTATAGTCATACCCTTTGGGAAAAACAAGGTAACCCCTAATTACCACATAGGTGGTAATCCATTAAACATGGAAGAAGTTATCAGGGACCTGGGGACCCAAGTTGACAGTAACCTCTCTTTTGACACTCACATTGCCAAAGTGGTTAGGAAGACCTTCTACATTGCCTACCTGATCATGAAGGATTCACATCCAGATCAGGAGAGGTCATTGTACCCTGTACTCTTCACTTATCAGACCAATGATTGAGTACAACGCCCCATTCGGAATGTACCTTACCCGACACCTGCAGCAGTTGGAAAGACCCCAAAAGTTCCTCACCAAAAGGATAAAGGGGCTCAAACATATGTCATACGCTGCCCGACTGAAGAAACTCCAGCTCTATTCAGTCACATACCATCTGCTCAGAGGTGATCTGTGCCTGACGTACAAGGCCATGTCCAACACGGAATTAATGGACATGCTCCACCTCAAAAAATCCAAATCCACCAGAGCCACGAGAGCATGAGACTTAAACCTCAACACGGATATAAATAGGACATGCTGGAGGGACAGATTCATCACCCAGAGACTCCCTACACTATGGAACAGAATCCCAGTCCATGTGAGGCAGAGCCCCTCACTGACTCTGTTCAAGAGAAATCTTGACGAGTGGATGGGAGATCATAGGTTTACCCTGGGAATCATCTCTGTGTCACTGCTGGACAGAGGCACAGCAAACTAATGGGTATAGTATTCTCATCCTAAGGGGTGGTGAAAGCCACACACACACTCTGGCTAGGCTTATAAATGCCCTAGGGCAGATAGCCTAGTATGAACCTATGAACCTATGAACCTATGAACATGGACATTGGTACCAGCAAAAGACCCAAACCTGAGGTCAAGTTCAACAATCCTAAGGTATTCGTACAGAACTATGGCAGGTCAGAGGTCAAAGATGCAAAGGTCAGCCCTGGCCTTGTATGTGATAGCTCTGCACATACCCTTGAAGATGAGATAGCCATTATCAGCCTGTTTGTGATCAGTGGCCTTAACATCAAACTCCAAAATGCCAACACTGAGGATGGAATATTCAGCCTGTACAGACATTGGGTCAAGGAAGGCCCCAACAGTTCTGACCCTACCATCAAAGGAGGCACTATCACCAAGAGTAATGAGTTCAGAAACAATGCAGATGGCCAGAAAGGCTCATCCAGACTCTGCTACACTTTGCTGTGAAGGAAAGGTTAGTTTGTTGTTATTTTTTTGTATTTCTGTATTGCCTTTCTATATTTTGAATACTGTAGTTTGTTTTCTTTACCTTGTGTTTTGCTTGCATTCTGTTTTAACAGCATATTAAAACTTCAAAAGAGACCACAGCTCTCTGTTCTGAGTCAGGCAGAATTTTTTCCCTCCCTCCCACCCATTTAAGTTGTCTTGTTAAATACCACTGTCTTTCTAGTTGCCCGCCTCTTATGTTAATCTGACCATATATCTCATTTCTGTCTACTTTCACTGGCTTATGTGAGTAATCACAAAACCATCACTTTTGAAATCCCACCCCTTCAATTATTTAAATTGATTGGCCATCCTACAGTATTTCATAGTACCAAAATACAAAGGTAACCACCCCTTTCAGTCCATCTTGCTGTTTTAAAAATAGTAACTCTCCACTAAACCTTAACTTTTTAAACAGGTAAAACTCAAGTTACCTACTTTCATATCTAACTTCTCTAGTGCACACTGCAGAGTGCATTCTTTTCAATCTTACCTTTAAGCATCCCTGTTACTAGCACTTTCTCTAATACCTAAAAAGATCATCTCTACTTGACTCCAAGTAGACTTTTCTCTATCTGTTAAACCTAGCACTTGCTCCTACAGTACTTATTACCTTGATACGGCACTCTTATAGATAGCACCCCAAAAGGCAAACCCCATTTCTCGGTCACCCACGCCCCGGAATCTCTTTTAAAGTTTTTGTCTAGTCCTTCTAGCATGTCGAGGATCAGTTGCTAGTGTCCTCTCCTGCTCAGCTGGTGAACCTGGGAATATTGAGGCAATGTTACAATTGCCTCATGTACACAGACAACCCTCTCCTCCTCCCACAAAACACAAATACATGCGAGATGCAACTATACGGCCAAACTGGAGGCTGAGCTCTTCAACATAGGACTGGCAAGACCAGTCAGGAGGAGAAGGTTACCACACACACTATAGACCCAGTCTCACATAGTACCATCACAACCTCAAATCATACACATAAACACACAAAGACATACTCGGCTCTGATCAAAAATCTACCAAAGCAGCAGAGGCCACCAAAGCAGACACCCAAACAACCACCACCTCAGAACACAACACCTGCAACACATAGACCTCACAGTCAGAGTGTCAGACAGTCACAGCCCTTAAGGCCAAACACAATGCCAGACACACTAGTCATTGGTGACTCCATAGTCAGACACACTGACGCCCCGCTCACCAGACTGAGTAAGGAGAAGGTCACAGTAAGCTGCCTGTCGGGTGCTAGAATCCGCCACATAACGCAAGCACTCAGGTCTCTCAACAGCAGGTACAAATACGACTCAGTCATTGTCCACGCTGGTGTAAACGACCTGAGACGCATCTCCTTGGACTACATGAAAAGAGACATAGTGGAACTCTCTGATTATGTAGCCCAGGCAGGTATGACCCTGACCTTGAGCAGTATCCTACCTTCACCAAGAATGATGCCACAATACAGAGATAAGATGATCAGCTTTAACAATTGTCTTAATCTCTGGTGTCATTCAAAGGGATCCAATGTCTGTCTGCCTGGGATGACATGCTGGACAAGCCACACTGCTTCGCAAGGGACGACTTGCACCTGTCACCCCTGGGCTTCCGGATATTGGCAAAGGCTCTTGCCACCCCATAGTGCCTTTTTTAGGCAAGGCTCAAATTCTAAACCTACCACCCTAGCACACAAAAAAGGGATAAAACTAACGGTAATGCTGCTCAAAGCCAGAAGTCTAAATCTCAAAATGCACGCACTCGAGGCCCTTCTCAGTATGGAGAACATCGATGTCTGTGCAGTGACAGAAACCTGGTTCAAGGCTCCTGAGAGCACCCCAGCACTATCAGGTTTTACCTCTTATCATGCGTTCCGCCCCAAAATCCGGACAATACCAAGAAAGGAGGGGGGTATCCATATTCATCAAGGACACCCACACCACAAGACTGGTGGCAACGCACGATGCATCGGAGACCATCCAGGTGCAATTAACCATAGGCAAGACTGCTCTGCAAATTGTAGCATGTTACAGGCCACCCTCACAAACTCAGGAACCTCACATGGCCTTCCTGAAAACACTAGAGGGGATAAATGTATCACCAAACACCATCATACTAGGTGACTTCAATTACCCTAATATAGACTGGGAACACTACTCAAGCCCAAACACCCTAGCCCAAAAGTTCCTGGAATTCATAAACTCAAATGCCATGGAACAACTAGTCACCATCCCCACAAGAGGAGAAAACATACTTGATCTCATCATCACGAACATGGGAGCACAATGTTCAACACCGGAAGTATACCCCTCACTGGTGAGATCAGATCACAAACTAATCTCGCTGGAGGTCCTCATCCCACCCCCACCTGAAATAAAAAAGGCCACAGTAAAGAACTTCTCGAAAGCCGACTTCACACTTCTAAAACCTTTTCATTTTAGGGGATGAATGTTCTGGAAAAAAATGCATCCCCTCTGGCCCCTATTAGAAGTTTGAAAATTGCTTTGGTGGGGTACTAAAATCAAAACTGATGAAGGCTCTGCTTGTTCTGGGAAAATGAATTCTAGGAGCCTGGAGATTGTGCTATCCTCATTCTCATATTTTTGTAGCTTGGCTGTTGTTTTGGGTTGAAAGAGTAATATCTAATAGAACATTCTTAAAACTGGCCAAAGTGTTTTCAGCACATTCAGTGAAATGGAGTCCAGGCACAGTAAAGGACAGTAAGTCCTGTGCCTGCCTCTCTCACTGAACCACCCACAGTGCTGTGTGCAAAACACATGATCTAGTTAGTTACTGATCCAAGAGTTGACAACTGAGACTGGAGTGTTGTTTTCACTTCTGAGTCTGGCAACATTTCCAGACACGAGCAGTCTCATCAGTTAACACCCTCTGGAACCTCAAAGTATGTACCATGTAGTTTAATACCCTCAAGGAGAACATGTGGAGCAAAACACATTCTTTTTTAGTCTGTCTAACATGTTTTGTTAAGAGAATGGACAGCCATGGCCTGAGGTTCAGAATGGTGTCCAGTACAGGGTTATGCAAGCAACTCCTGTAAACAAATGTAAAATAAAATAAGATAAACTGAAACAGTCCTTGGGTGGCTATAGGATTTTTTCTAGCCTCTTCACAATATGATCTGCCACCTTTGGGTTCTCTGACCCATTTCCTTAATCAGGGGGACAGAATATACAGGAAAGCCTGCAAAGCTATGGAGAGGATCATAATGGAAGTCATAAATAAAGACATTGGGGACCTACAGACACTGGATCCTACCCAATTTGGCTTTGTCAAGGGCAGATCCTGCCTCTTGAACTTGGTTGACTTTTTCGAAACAGTCACTAAGGCCATTGATGAGGGTAAGGCAGTTCACACAGCCTACCTTGACCTAGCAAAAGCGTTCGACACAATACCCCACTCAGGCATCATAGAAAAGCTCACCAGCTTAGATGTAAACCCATATGTCACAAGATGGGTTGCAAACTGGCTCAAGGACAGAACCCACAGGGTTAGAGTTGCTGGTGCCATGTCAGACTCTAAGCCGGTCACAAGTGGTGTCCCACAGAGCTCAGTCCTGGGCCCCCTCTTGTTCGGCATTTATTTTTCTGAAGTGCAGGCAAACATAGGAGGATTGTGGCTGACAAAATTTGCAGATGACTGCAAACTGGGCGCCATAATTGACACTCCATCAGACACAGACATCCTCCAGAAGGTCTCATAGAAATGGATAACTGGTGCCAGAGCCATGGCCTTAAAGTTAAATGCCAAAAATGTATAGTCATACCCTTTGGGAAAAACAAGTTAACCCCTAATTACCACATAGGTGGTAATCCATTAAACATGGAAGAAGTTATCAGGGACCTGGGGACCCAAGTTGACAGTAACCTCTCATTTGACACTCACATTGCCAAAGTGGTTAGGAAGACCTTCTACATTGCCCACCTTATCATGAAGGGATTCACATCCAGATCAGGAGAGGTCATTGTACCCTATACTCTTCACTTATCAGACCAATGATTGAGTACAATGCCCCATTTGGAATGTACCTTACCCGACACCTGCAGCAGTTGGAAAGACCCCAAAAGTTCCTCACCAAAAGGATAAAGGGGCTCAAACATATGTCATGCTGCCCGACTGAAGAAACTCCAGCTCTATTCAGTCGCATACCGTCTGCTCAGAGGTGATCTGTGCCTAACATACAAGGCCATGTCAAACCCAGAATTAATGGACATGCTCCACCTCAAAAATCCAAATCCACCAGAGCCACGAGCAAGAGACTTAAACCTCAACACGGATATAAATAGGACATGCTGGAGGGACAGATTCATCACCCAGAGACTCCTACACTATGGAACAGAATCCCAGTCCATGTGAGGCAGAGCCCCTCACTGACTCTGTTCAAGAGAAATCTTGACGAGTGGATGGGAGATCGTAGGTTTACCCCGGGAATCATCTCTGTGTCACTGCTGGACAGAGGCACAGCAAACTAATGGGTATAGTATTCTCATCCTAAGGGGTGGTGAAAGCCACACAAACTCTGGCTAGGCTTATAAATGCCCTAGGGCAGATCGCCTAGAATGAACCTATGAACCTATGAACCTATGAACATGGACATTGGTACCAGCAAAAGACCCAAACCTGAGGTCAAGTTCAACTATGGCAGGTCAGAGGTCAAAGATGCAAAGGTCAGCCCTGGCCTTGTATGTGATAGCTCTGCACATACCCTTGAAGATGAGATAGCCATTATCAGCCTGTTGTGATCAGTGGCCTTAACATCAAAACACTGAGGATGGAATATTCAGCCTGTACAGACATTGGGTCAAGGAAGGCCCCAACAGTTCTGACCCTACCATCATGGCAAAATCAATTTCTTGGCCATTGGGACCAAGGGTATAGATCAAGTCTGGTTGATTGACATCTATAGTGCTGACAATAACTTGTCAGATGCTTCAAAAGAAACTAAGAAAATGGGATTTAAAAGGCCCAAGTAAGGAGCAGACAGGGCCCATATCAGAAAAGGTGGGCAGGAGAGATGTTCTCAATCCTCTGATGTTAGCTGGGAAAGACACCTGGGATCACATCTGATGTACACTGAAAAAAGACCGATACAGATCTATAGAACTTTGTGGACATTGATGATGAAGGACTGGAGCTACATATATCAGATTCAGAATCGCAGATGAAATACTTTGTACTTGAGAAGAGGGTCTGTTTCAAACAGATTGTTTTCTTCTCGGGGGGGTTCATTTCAAGTGATTATTTTCTGCATGGGGAAGGGAGTCGTTTCAGTTGGGCTACACCTTAAAGATGCTTTGCCTTGTGAGATACAGATTTAACAAGCAGCACATCATGAACAGCAACATATTTTAGCACTGGGTAAGGAATCCTTCTTTACCTCCAACTTCCTCTTGCATAGACCCTTTGAAATATTAGGGGAAGCCCTGGAAGAGTATTCACTAACAGCCGTGGTCTAAAGTTTCTCCACACTCCAAATATTTTTCCTTTCCATCAGCATGGAAGGTTTAAATGCAACACAGATATAAACAGATAATCCTGTGAAGAATGTTCTTCTCCTAAACACTTGACATATCTAGTATGCCTGTTTTGGGGCTGACAGTCTTAGTCCTCACTTGCACTTTTTAAAGGCCGAGAGCCCTGTTGGTTATCCATGGCTAAATGCAAATATTTCACAAAAGTACAGAGCAGAAAAAAAACAGCAAAATGCAAGTAATCTGAGAGAGAAAGGGAAATCTAACTGCAACAAATCAAAAATATTGCTCTTAAGAAACAACAAAAAAAAAACAGGAATGGACTGATGTAATAAGCCTACTATTTTCATAGATTCACAGATATTCCAAGATTATAGAGTCTTATGAATCTTTATGTCTTGCTAGTACCCTCCCTCAGGCCACACCTCCTTTTACCAGGATGGCCATACCAGTCAGTCCCAGGGTAAATTTGTGGATACTCATCCAGGCATTTTGGTTATGGCTAAAGGAAAAATAGTGATTTGCACTGAGTAACATGCAAGGGGAAGTTTATATCCAAGGTTTGGGAGAAACTGGGTTATAAATGTGTATTTTCATGTTGTTTTATTTATTAGTTGGTGAAGATTTAGGTATCTGTTTCTAGTAATAGTGGAGCCATTGGACTTGCAGAAATACAGGAGATCCAGGACAACCACATCTCTAATGGCAAAGTAAATGAGATAGAAATTTCCCTTCAAAAATCTGTAAGATACTGAACAAAGGGATAGAGCTTCCAGCCTCTTTTGATAGCTGAGACATTAGGCCTGTGATCTTTTTGTTTAGTAACCTTTGGGGTCTTTCTAATTGTCTGATATATTTGGTGAGATGCATCCCAAAGGGGACATTGTATTCAACGATTACTGAGTATAAATGAGTAATTACCTTATTAGACTCTGATGCCATTCATTTTGCAATAAGCTTTGATAAATAAAAGGATTTCCAGGCAACCATTGTCATCTGATGGTCAAAAGAGTGGGAATTATGATTCAAAGTTTCTAGGTCCCTGACTATATTTTCATTTTCTAGTGGCGTATTGTATTGTTTACCAAAAGGGATGATACTACACTTTTCAGCATTTGGCTTGACCCTTTTTTTAGTACAATAAGAGTTTACAAGGGAGATTTCAGTCTAGAGGGTTTGGGTGCCAGTGTAGGTACTGATATTTGCTTTAAATAGAAAGACAGCACTCCCTCTGTAACCAGGTTTTGTGCACTTCATGTCATCTGAACCAATTGCAACTGTTGTGGAGTTTCCATATTTCTCAAGGAACATATTACCTCCAGGCAGATCCCTTGTGACCCCCAAACAGAACTCAAAACACAAATCCATTAAAGTGGTTCTCCTCAATGCCAGACATCTCAACAGTAAAATGCTCAGTCTTGACACTCTCCTGCATTTGAAGTGCATCCATGTCTGTGTAATTAAAAGGTTAAAACTAAGGCAATGATATATCAACTGCTGCAGGCCTAACCAAAAATGCCAGACAAGAACCCTTGAAGGTGTGCTAATAGTTCACAGGAAGAATATTTTTCAGCTTGGCTTATGCTAGAGGAAGGGAAATAAATGCAAGTAGTAGAAAACAGAGGAAAGGAGAAGAAAAATAATAAGGAGAACTGAAATGGGAGTGATTTTTTATATTTGTTTTTTATTTGTTAAATAAGCCCATTGGATACAAGTTCCCATTTTTAGGTGTAACCCAGGAGCACCGTCTGGTCAAGTGACTTGCTCAAAACCATGCAGTTTGCAAGTGGAAACTGCAGATATCAAAAACCCAGTACTACAGGATAAAGTTCACCACCAGCTCATACCCTTAACCCTGTGAGATAAACTTCCAAACCAGAGACTACAGGACCCAAACCAACATACTTAGCCTTGCAGACCACTTTAAAACCACTACACCATGGGTGTACCAACTGATCATTCCACAATAAATGAAAGTTATGTACTCATCATAATGATAAATTGGGAAAAGCAAGTACATTCTCTGTTGGAAAATAGGATTAAAGTTGACAGGCATTAGGACTGCTAAGCAGGTAACTTTCCCAGGCTCCTAAGCACCCTCCCCATCCCACAATGTACTGTAGCACTTAACCTCTGCACATCTGCAGTACAACATGTAAAGATATCAGAAATTCAGCAAAGCTAGAGACTCGAGACCTATTTTTTCATTATGGCAAGAACATGACTCATGTATCTCATAACAAGAGGTCCATCCTCTGTATAACGCAGAGACCCAAGCAAATCCTCCTCATCCCCATTTATGGAAACATAGCTGTTATTGTAGTAGCACCAAAGGAAGACATAGATACTGTAATCACATGCAGCTGATAGTGTGCCACAAGGGTGCTGTGAGCAGACTGAGTATGTGTTGCACAAAGCATCATCCAGAGCTGTAGTTTTGAAAAAGGTTGTGGATGTGGCAACTGCTCTAGATATACAGAACTTGGGTGGTACATTTAGTGGCCTTTTATATTTGTTAAACAAATAAATACAATCAAACAACCATTTCACCAAGATCATTTTAGAAACATTTTAATTATTTTTCTTGTAAAAGGATACAAACAGCTGGCATTGGATAGACTTAGTGTTCCTATAAAAAGACTCAAATGACAGTACACATGCAGTACTGGAGAAGGTAGGGGCTCCAAATGGAGAGATGATTAAATCAGCATGAAAGGAGAGTAGCATTGCTGGAAATGAATTCATCCTCAAGTCTTGGTGAATACCTTCACATGGTGGACACTGTTTTCTTACAATCTCACCAACATCGCACTGATTTATAGACTGCATTTCTATATAGCACATATCATACATCATGGAGAATGGTAAGTTAAGAAAATTAAAAAGACAGCTGGGCACAGGTCCCAGGACAAAAGGTTTCCAATACGGGTGTATGTAGTGGTGCCAGGATTGGGAAAAAGGCAGCGTAGAATCTTCAAGACATGGAAACATTCTTAAAATGAGTTTACTCCAAGCTCAAGGGGAAGGATGCCCCCCTCCCAATATGGTAGAAGCAAGTTGTAGTCCACACAAATCACAAAAACAGACAGGTCAAAACAAGATCCATAAAGATGACAAAGTGGACTATAGAGGATAAGAAATAAATTATGTATTGTTACTATGACACAAGAAGCCAAGAATTTCCAGATAGAAGATAACAGAAGATATCCAGAAATATTAAAAGAGAAATTAGATGAAAGAAAACTACTTGCTCATGAAAAACTGTCAAAAGCTTTGAGTAAAAAAATTAATTCATTAATGCGAGAGATCCAAGAAAAACATTACATAGACAAAGAAACTTTGGACTGTCTGGAAAAAGACGCGACAGAGGAAATGGAAACATATAATCAACAAAATGCAGAGATTTTTGAAAGGCATAAAAAAGAAACATGGACATGGGAAAGAAAAAAGATCTGGTATGATACAATATTTATGCAAAGAAGAATGCCAAATTAATTAATAAAAAAGCAGCTCCAAAGATATTTGAAGAGAAATACAGGCAAAGGCACCTGGATATGGAAAATTTTGCAATACAAAACTTAAAAAAACACAAAGAAAATGTACAAATGAGAATTAGTAAGGTACAAGTTAAGTCAATAGAAACTAAGTTATGGATTATCTGTGAAGTGAAGGATTTAGTGTGGAGAATCCAACACAGTCAATGTCACAGCATGAAGGAGTAACAGGTTCCCAGATTAAGGAGCAGCAGGTGGAGCAGGAGGCACCTGAAAGTTTTCCACATGGTGATGTTCTGGAGCCTTCTGCTGGAGACCTGTATGAAAGCCTAGTTGAACTTGCACAGCAAGGAAAAGAGCAAGAAACACAAGCAACTCTGCACAGGTGATGTTGTAGAATGAGGGGCCAAAGAGTTCCATTATAAAGGAGTAGCAAATGAAGCAGGATGCAATCTGAAGAAGATACGTCATATGAAGATGTTCTGGAACTTTCTGTGGAATACTCAGAGGGAATAGGCTCACTGTGTTATCAGCATGCATGTAGTACAAAAAATGCTCTCAGTCCTGAAGATGATGATTTAAAGAAATACTTTTTTGATTTAATAGAGTGAGAAGATAGGTAAAGGAAACATATGACAGAAATCAAATAAGCCCCACAATGTTAGAAGATTGGTGAAACAGATGATTGCTACTATAAAAGATAGGACACATAACACAATTCATCATTTAATTGCTTGGACAAAATTGTCCTATGTATATTGCTTTTTTAGTTGTTATGGACATTGTATATCGTTTGTTTTTTCTTGTTAATATACTGTTAAGTTATTGTGTTATAAAATAAATAAAAATATTTTGAAAAAAAAAATATTTACAGACATTCATGTATATAAAAGAAGTAAACAGAATATATTATTGAGTAGCTGTAAGTTAATAATGCATAACGTGTTACTGTAAAAAAAGTTCAGCAACAAAGGAAAGGAAGGGAGCAAGTAGAATGTCAACATGGAAGCATCCGATAGAGAGAATTATAAAGCAACTAAGACCAGAAGCATCACTGTTAGAAGAATATAGAAAAAGGAACAGATTATCAAAAATAATTAGAAAGATAGATGTAGTAAAATCAGCTCACAGGATTAAAACATACCAGGATCTATGAGTATAGTACAGTATTGCCAATAATAAACTAAAATATCAGCAGAAGCATAAAACTTAGAAAATATGAAGATAAATATAAAGGAAAAGTACAAAATAAGTAATTCATTGACAACCTCAAAAAAGTTTTATAGAAAAGTGGGAAATAAAGCAAAAGAAATAAAAACACAACCAAAAGAAAGACGAAATGAACACATTTTGGAGAAATATTTACAAAGACCATGTGGAATATAACAAAGATGCTGAATGTACAGAAGAATAAAAAGAAAGCGTAAGGAATTCTAATATAGACCATATGAAATGTGATGAAGTAATGGTAAAAGAAAATGGTTAAAAATTAAGAAAAGATCCTAAATGGAAAACCCTGGGCCCAGACACAGTACCTAACCTCTGGCTAAAGGTATTAACATCTTTACACAAAGATTTATTCCTGAGTAAGAATTATTTATATGCACTGTGATGCCCCTGCACTGGCCCAGTAATTAAGGAGCTTCAATCCTCACCACTAACACCAGTGAGGGGCATCCACATTGGGAAGGATAACAAATACACACACAGTAAAGTACAATTTTTCTTAAGAGCACACAGGGATCACAGTCAGTCTGGGGCTGGTTTCTACCTTTCTCTCCACATCCCCAATAAGACACCCCACTGGCACATCTATAGAGTGGGGTCCTTAGCCAGAGTCCCAAGCCAAGTCCTCCAAGCACTCTCTCTGTCCAACCAGTGCTTCATGTCCCTGCCCAAGTAGCTGACACATACACACACACTTTGAGATATGATTTATATACAAACACACAGACATTCCTGGGGAAGGCTGGCACAGGTTCACTAGCTGTTCCCCTTCTATCCAGGCTATAAGGTAGTAATCACTGCCACCAGGACCCTTACTTATCAGCTACCAAAAAGGTCCTTACCAAAGGGTGCCCAATTATTACTGTGCAATATTATTATCCATATGGTAAGTGTGACTGAGCAGCAAGGCTTATTTGGAGTGGCTTTGTACAGTATCACTATATAAATGCAACGTACTCTAGAGCTTAAATTATCTCTACACAAAACAGCCACATTTGAAAGGTTTAAAAATATTTAATAATAAATAATAAAAACACAAGGCGATACTTCTTACTACAGGAGCTCAGAGGCCATAGGAAAATGTTTAAAATAATACGGTAAAATAGTTCTCGCATAAATATAGAAAACAGCTAGTCTAAACTTACTATTTTCTATCTATTCCTTAAGAGAAACACTAAAGTCTAAGATCCTACTTACATGCAGACAGAGCAAAGCAAGTGCTGGTGAGTGGTCATTTCTGAAGACAAATGCAAAATGCTCTCCCTCTGTCTCTGAGAAAGTGCTTTAAATTGATAATACATTCTGCTGACTCATTTTAAATGACATCATTCTTAACAATTCTCTGGTTTCCCAGGCTAACAGAAACTCTACATTAACATTTCTTAGTAAGCTGGCATCTGGTCAGGAAACTAAAGCAATTAAAGACATCATATATGTAAAATCTAGCAATTAACTCTGGTCTCAAAACAATAGAAAGAATCTGCTGATTCAGACACCTCGGCTCTGAGCCCTGAGATCAAAACAGTCATAAAATGCTTGACTTATCAGCTTTCTTACAGCAGAGTGCAGTGTTGTTACATTTTTGCAGTTCAGCATACAATACAGTCTTTTCACATTTAAGAGAACAAGCCTGTGGCTTATATTAATATTTGCAAATGACAGAATTGTCTACAAAATTCTATCTAGCTAGGCTGGCAGCCTTCACATATCTTCCCCTGGAGAACTCAAACTAGTTTTTCACTTGAGAAATGTTGCTTGAGAGGGTTAGGTCTTTCTGAGTATACCTTACCCCATTCGCTGTCTTGGGAGCCCATATGCGTTGGCATTGCTACTTCCACTGCGGTGCTGCACTGACATATATGCTTGCAACGCTAGGCTCCATCTTAGCAACTTGACATTTTGCTGGTTGGCTCTGTTTAACCATGTTAGGGGATTGTGATCTGACACTACAGTGAATTTTCTTCCATGCAGATAAGGCTGAAGTTTCTGCAGTACCCACACTTATGGCTAGACATTCAGTTTCTACAGCTGCATAGCATTCCTCCCTGGGTTGGAGCCTATGACTGAGATAAACCACTGGGTGCTCTTCTCCCTCTTAAGAAATGTGACTAAGTACAGCCCCCATACCATGGTTATAAGCATCCACCTGCACCATAAATTATTTGCTGTAATCTGGATTGGCTAACACAGGGGGTCCTCCCAAAGCTTCTTTAAGCTTCTGGAATGCCTGCTTACATACTGTTGTCCACACTATGTTATCTGGCATGTTCTTCCTTGTCAGATCTGTGAGGGGAGCAGCAATGGTACTATAACTGGAGACGAATGTTCTGTAGTACCCTGCTGTCCCTAAGAATGCCCTCACCTGCTTTTTGGTAACAGGTGCAGGCCATGCCTGAATGGCTTCCACTTTGGCAGGTTCTGGCCTGATCTTACCACTCACTACTCTATGTTCCAGGTAGGAGACCACTCCCATACCCACCTGACATTTGCTTGGCTTAATGGTCAACCCTGTCCTCTGTAGTCTGCCCACCACCTCCCTGATATGTTGAAGGTGCTCTTGCCAGGAATGGCTGTAGATGCCAATATCATCTAGGTAAGAAAGGGAAAACCATCTTGTTCCTAATAGGATATGATCTACCAGCCTCTGGAAAGTTGCTGGGGCATTTTTCATCCGAAAGGGCATCTTTGTGAACTCAAGCCAAAAGGAGTCACAAAGGCTGACTTCTCTCTAGCACTGGAAGTCAAGGGCACCTGCCAGAAACTCTTGGTAAGATCAATGGTTGTAAGATACTTAGTCCCACCCAGATGCTCTAGGGCCTCATCTGTCCTAGGCATGGGGTAAGCATCACTCTGTGCAGCTATTTAATTTCCTGTAGTCCTCACAGAACTTGGTGCTGCCATCCTTCTTTGGCACGAGCACCACTTGGGAGGCCCAGGGACTGTTGGACTCTTGAATTATCCCTAGTTCCAACAGCTCCTGTATCTCCTCCCTCAGAGTCTGTTTGACTCTTTCAGGCACCCTATAAGGGGCCTGCCTAATAGGCCTTTGGAGTCCTGCATCCCCCTGGTGCTGCACCAGGTGGGTGCACCCTGGTTTCCCAGTGAACATGTCCCCAAACTCACGTAACACTGCCCAGATTTCTCGAGCCTGGGTAGGAGATAGCTGCTGGGACATTGCTACCCCTTCCACTGAGGTGTCAGTCCGAGCATCACTGAAGAGATCAGTCACCAGATCTCCATCAGACTCCTCTGGCAATCCACTGCAAATACTCAGCACAAGGGCCTCCCTATCATGGTAAGGTTTCATCATGTTAACATGGTACAGTTTGTGCTCTTGCCTCCTGCCTAGCAGTCTTACCTTTCTTACCACCTTGTAGGATCCCTCCCTAGCTGCTTGCAGCTTGCTGTGTCTGACAGGAATGAGAACCATTACCTGCTACCCTACAGCATACTCTCTAGCTTGAGCATTCCTGCCATACCATACCTTTTTCTGTTGTTGGGCTTCTGCCAGGTTCTCCATAGCCAAGCCCATGAGTCCACTGAGCCTTGTCCTGAGGTTTAGGACATATGTCACAACAGACTCCTGGTGAGATTCACCCTCACACTCCCACTCATCTTGAATTAAATCTAGAGGTCCACTCACCCTATTCCCATAAAGCAACTCAAAGGGTGAAAAAACTGTGGATTCCTGGGGAACCACTCTGTAAGCAAACAACAAATGGGGCAAATATTTGTCCCACTCCCTCTTAAACTGATCTGCAAATGCCCGTAGCATGTTCTTGATTGCAGAGTTTAACCTCTCAACAAGACCATTAGTCTAGGGATGGTAGGGGGTGATCTTCAGGTGCTTCACCTCACAGTACTTCCACAGACAAGCCAGCAGGTCTGACATAAAATTGGCACCCCTGTCAGTCAGTATTTCTTTTGGGAAACCTACTCTGCTGAAAATCTCTAACAAAGCATTCACCACCTTTTCTGCCTCAATGGGCGACAAAGCCACTGGCTCAGGGTATCTTGTAGCATAATCTACTACCACTAGGATATACTTTTTCCCTGCAGAACTTGGGGTACTCAGAGGCTGCACAATATCCATAGCTACCCTCTGAAATGGCTTCTCATTCACAAGCAAAGACATCAAAGGAGATCTTATCTTGTCTCCTGCCTTGCCTACCTTTTGGCACTGCTCTCAGGTCCTGCAGTACTCTGTTGCATCTATGGAAATTCCAGGCCAACAGAAGTTCTGCATAATACATCTCTTTGTACATTTTATTCCCATATTACCTGCAAAGGGAATTTCATGGGTTATGGCTAGAATCACCAGATGGTAGGTTCTAATCACTATCAACTGCTGTATCCTCTCACCTCCTAGCCCTCCCTCAGGGGTTCACTCTCTATACAGTACCCCTTTTTTCCAGCATACAGACTCCTCCTTCCCTTGAGAATCAGGTGCCTCACTAGCTACCTGCCTCAGGCCTTGCAGTGTAGGGTCTGAGATCTGAGCCTGTCCCAACTCTCTTTTTGTAACCCTTCCCAGCTCCCCTTCCACAGGAAGCCTGGCATCCTCTGACAGCGGTGCCTCACTGTCAGCCTGGGTACTACTACTCACCTCTACCTTTGCAGTCACTCTGTCCAAGGGAACATCAGTACCCACAAGTAGCTGTGGCTCACCTTCAGTCTTACTGCTACAGAGTAGCTCCCTCCCTGAAGTAATCACCTCACCAGTCCTGGCTGCAAGTATGCGGTCTGTCTGGGTCTCCCCCAAGCTACCAGACCCACATGCTTGTCTCAAAGCCTGACTGCATGTAACTGCATAAACACATGGCACTGCCTCATCGAAATTCTTCCCTATCAGGACATCTGCAGGATGGTAGTTCGGTACCCTTGTTGTCTCAAGACAACCTACTATTGGCATTTTGTTTTTCCCACTTACTGGTTCTCTCACCTTTTGCTCCCCACCTTGCCTCTGTGGACATCTGTATGCCACATGACCCCACTGGTTGCATTCAAAACATTTAACCCTAGCTGCTGGATGTGTACCTGGACTAGTGGCTTCCCCTGATACTGGCAGATTCTGTTGGGGCAGTCTGGGCTGCCTACCATGGGTTCCTTTAGACCCATGAGCAGTACTGAGGGTCCCTTTCCTGTACAAGGATGCCCTGCTTACTTGGTATAGGTCTCCCTTCTTCCCCAACTCATCTGAAGTAGCACATTGTTGATCAGCTAACCAGATCCACATGTCCTCAGGCAAAGTGCCAAGGGCTTGTTCCCTCACCAAAAGGTCTGCCACCACTTCAAAAGTGATGACTTGACATCCACTCACCCACCTATGAAAATAAGTGCTCAGTTCAGCAACATATTCACACACACTTTCTTTTGCCTTGCATCTATGCTCACAAAACTTTTTACTGTAAGTTTCAGGTGTTAGCTTAAAAAATTCTAACAAGCAATTCTTAACAGCAGTATAATCAAAACATTCATGATTAGTCAATTTCAACAGCACAGTTACAGCTTTACCATGGAGTAAGGGGGTCAGGAACCGTACCCAGAGCCTTTGGTCGACATCATATTGTTTACGTACCCTCTCAAACATATGAATGAAACTATCAAAATGATCCCCCTCTGTAAACTGCAGAATAAATTTACTGACCTTTTGTGCTTCTGGGGTCCAGTTACTCCCTTCCCCATTACCACCATGACTCTGGCAAAGGGTCAACATCTCCTTTTAATGCTGCCTCTGCCTTTCCTTCTCCTCAGCTTCCAGGCATAGCAGTTTCTCATTCTCCTTAGCCTGTAGACATTTCAGTCTCTCTGCTGCTTTTCTTTCCAAATACCTGGCCTCCAACTCAAGTCTCTTTAGCTCCAGATGGATTTTTAAGTCCTCTGCAGAAAGGTTGAGCTGCCCATTCTCTGAGTGTTGTACATCCCCATGGCCAGTCTGATCACCCTCCTGATTGCTGTTTTCTGATGCAGCTGTGACTAAAGCTGCAATCATGTCTGCCTTAGTCAGGTTTCCATGCACCAGTCCCTTAGCCTGGCATATCTCAGCCAACTGGCTCATTGACAGCTTGCCATACGCCTCTGCTGACATGCTTGCCTGCTTTCCCTGACTAACTAAGCTAACAAAAGAAATAAAACAATTGTGATCTGAACTCTGAATATTCACTGCATGGCTGATTTAGAGTACAAAGACACCTTCAGTGATCACTGTATCCAAGCTACAGGAATTCACTATCCACACCACTACAAGCCAATTGCCAAAAAAATAATATGTGGTGTAGATATCCCACCACTACCAAACAAATAATATGTGACACTTGTGCACTGGCCCAGTAATCAAGGACCCTCAATCCTCACCACTAACACCAGCGAGGAGCATCCTCACTGGGAAGGATAACAAAATACACACACAGTAAAGTACAATTTCCCTTAAGAGCACACAGAGATCACAGTCAGTCTGGGGCTGGTTTCTCCCTTCCTCTCCAGATCCCCAATAAGACTCCTCACTGCACAGCTATAGAGTGGGGTCATTAGCCAGGGTCCCAAGCCAAGTCCTCCAAGCACTCTCTCTGTCCAACTAGTGCTTTGTGTCCCTGCCCAAGTAGCTGACACACACACACACACACACACACACACACACACACACACACACACACACACACACACACACACACACACACTCCTGGGGAAGGCTGGCACAGGTTTGCTAGCTGTGCCCCATCTGTCCAGGCTATAAGGTAGTAATCACTGCCACCAGGACCCTTACCTATCAGCTACTAAAAAGCCGTTACCAAAAGGTGTCCAATTATTACTGTACAATATTATTATCCAAATGGTAAGTGTGACCGAGTAGCAAGGCTTATTTGAAGTGGCTTTGTACAGTATCACTATATACATGCAATGTACTCTACAGCTTAAATTATCTCTACACAAAACAGCCACAGTTGAAAGGTTTAAAAATATTTAATAATAAATAATAAAAACACAAGACAATACTTCTTACTACACAGTGCTAGTCAAGAGTTCAGAGATCACAGGAAAATGCTTTAATAATACAGTAGAATAGTTATCACTTAAATATAGAAAACAGCTAATCTAAACTTACTATTTTCTATCTACTCCTTAAGAGAAACACTTAAGTCTAAGATCCTACTTACATGCAGACAGAGCAAAGCAAGTGTTAGTGAGTGGTCAGTCCTGAAAAGAAATGCAAAATTCTCTCCCTCTGTCTCTGAGAAAGTTCTTTAAATTGATAATACATCCTGCTGACTCATTTTAGATTACATCATTCTTAACAATTCTCTGGTTTCCCAGACTAACAGAAACTCTACATTAACATTTCTTAGTAAGCTTGCACCTGGTCAGGAAACTACAGCAATTAAATGCATTATATATGTAAAATCTAGCAATTAAATCTAGTCTCAAAACAACAGAAAGAATCTGCTAGTTCAGACACCACGGCTCTGAGCTCTGAGATCAAAACAGTCATAAAATGCTTGACATATCAGCTTTCTTACGTCAGAGTGAACTGTTGTTACATTTTTGCAGTTCAACATCCAATACAGTCTTTTCACATTTAAATGAACAAGCCTGTAGCTTATATTAATTTTTACAAATGAGAGAATTGTCTACAAAATTCTATATAGCTAGGCTGGCAGCCTTCACATATCTTCACATGCACATCCTGAAAAGACACCATCCTGGTTAACAATAGAAAGAACGAAACTCCAGTAACTTGCCTCCCAACAATATACAAATTATATAAGGAACTGATGCAGACAGATTCCAGGATTCATGAAGCTTGCGCCAGATGCAGGCGTAGCGTCGGCGTTCTAACACCAAAGATGGCCGCCTAGCGATTCAGGTATGAGCTGTTTCCATGTGCACTACCTGCATATGCTATGCCCGCACAACTCCCGAGCCTTGTATGCTAATTACCCCATGTGCAGCAGTGTAGCATGCAAATGAAGGTATGTAGCGATTCAGGAAGTGGTGCAAGCGTAGTGTAAGTGTACAGAAATGTAAACCGTTGAAAATAGTTTACATTTTTGCAAACATAAAATCAGAGCCATGACAGCCGACCAAACACATGTATTATATTGTTAATATATGCCAATGGCTAAATATATAGCCATTGGCTTAAAAAATGTACAAAATATAAAATGAAAATTTAATATATATAGTTGCACTATTGCGACGTGGAAGTGCAGGGCAGTGGTGTGCAATGGGGATCGCAAGGAATATATAATAATATAGAATAAAACTGCAATGAAACACATATTACGCTTTCCCCATAATAGTCAATGGCAGGCATACTACACCATACTCATGGCACAAGGGTTGCTAAGGGGCAGTGACAGTGTTATGCTCAGTAGCTAGGAATTAGTAGTAATTGCCATGCAAATGAGAGGAGTAATATTGAATTGCAGATTCCCCGCTGGTGTAAGGATGCACCTCACAGCACAGTGTTATAACACCGAGGTATGCCCTTGAGATAAAGATGACATCAAGAGAGGGGTTGTCACCATTGCTGTAAGCACATCGGAGCATTGCTAAACCGGTATGCCCCTAGCTAGGCAAAGCTGCAGGATAGGGGTGTGTCAAATTGCCCATAGCTATGCTTAGCTGAGAGTACACAAGGTAACCGAGTATGCATGTGAACGGAGATGAAAACATACATAAACCTGGTAAACAGGTATGTGCAGCACGCACTGCAGCTGAAACAGGAAGGATATAGGAAAGAAATAAGGAAATGCAGCAGTGAAATTGGAGAACAAGTGACTAATTAACACCTAGAACCCTACAGTGGGCCATTGACAACAACTAACAAGGCTGCAAGCAGCTACCTGCAGAACATGGAAGGGGAGGGGCTGTACTGCAAAGAAAACAGCAAAGTGTCAAAGCAGAACAAAGCCGATATGTGGTATATCAGCTACAAAGGCACATTTTGCCATGACTGGGTAGGGAAAGTACAAAACAAGAAAGACAGCAGGTGGATGCATGCCTTATTATGGGAGGGGATCCAGGTCTAAAAGTGAATTAAAGGACAACAGATTAATCAAGGCAGGTAACTAGATCTCCACAGTAAAGGCCCCACACTTGCAGTACTCATTGCAAAACACATAATTAAGACACGCAGCAGCTGGAATAGCTCGTACACACCCACTTACATCAGCAGCATCCATAGCACAATACTATAAAGTGTGAAAGCACCTCACACACATTTGTGCATTCCCATGCACTCTGCACCAGTGGTGTATACAGATGGGGAACTTTTATTATGTACATGTTAGGGGCTTCCATAGCATTTATCCGCTAGCATGTGTTGGAGACTGAAGGTGGTGTGGAGGATGATGCACATGACCA
Organism: Protopterus annectens; assembly: GCF_019279795.1. Lineage (NCBI taxonomy): Eukaryota > Metazoa > Chordata > Ceratodontiformes > Protopteridae > Protopterus > Protopterus annectens. Next base: position 1,825,269,373 of record NC_056728.1, read on the forward strand.
CCTCATGCACCAGAGGAGGAGGAGGAGAGTGTTTCAACCCAAGGTAACCTACCAGGGGCTACATGATCTGGAGATAGTAGAACATTACAGGGTGGACAGGGACACCCTATAGCAACTTGTGGAACTGTGCCGGCCACGCCTCAGAGACAAAACAAACAGAGGGGAACCCATCCCAGTGGATATGAAGGTATTTGTAAGCCTGAGAACACTAGCTACAGGTACATTTCAAAGACCAGCTGGGGATATCATGGGGATCTCACAGGCATCAGCATCCAGGGTACTACACCAGTTCCTGGATGCCATGTTACCACATGGCAATGAGCACATATACTTCCCCCGAATGCAGGAGGAGTTGGCCAGCAATATGCATCTCTTCCACCGTGTGGCAGAATACCCAGAGGTACTGGGAGCAATAGACGGCACACATACACATCAAGTCACCACCCGATGAGCAGGGTAGACACTACATAAACCGCAAGGGATACCCCTCCATCAACTGCCAGGTCATGTGCAATGCCCAGGGCATTATCATGGATGTGTGTGCTGTCAGCCCTGGAAGCTATCACGACTCCTACATCTGGCATGCCTCACAGCTGTATCGGTTATTTGCCAGGGGGGACATCCCAAATGGCCACCTGGTGGGGGATGCTGGCTATGCACTGGAACTGTGGATGATGACTCCCATCAGAAATGCACACACACACATGCAGGAATGCCATAATGAGGCACACGCACAAACCAGAATCATAGTAGAGCATGTGTTTGAGATGCAAAAATCACGGTTCCATTGCTTGGACATATCTGGTGCAGTCTTGCAGTACTCTCCAGGCACATGTGCCCACATCTTCATAGTGTGTGCCATGCTACACAATATGGTCCTGTGGAAACAGCTGCAGCAGGGACAGAGTGGTGAAGGCCGTCACAGCCCACCACCATTGCCAAGGGCCCCACAGGCACAGAGGTACTCAGACCAAAAACACCCTGAGCCAGCCCCAATAGGCAGGTGGAGATGTCCCCAGTATGCCCATGCCTTGGCAAAGAGGGAACATATAGCACACATACTGACAGTGTAGGGACCTAGGTACTGACACCTTTCTCCACCTGCACACACAGTAAAAATGGATGGCACACACACAAGACTACCTGTAAATTGTCATGTATAGGCAGTCTACTATGTGCATCCAACATAGGCAGCCCTCAACTATTGCACACACAACAGCCATTGGCACAAGGTAAGTCAACACCTGAACAGTAAATTAAGCTATCAGCATATGCAGATACTGTATGTATAGATTCATAGGTGGGTACTTGGCCAACTGCCAGAGGCCATTCATAAGGCCAGCCAAAACGTGTCAGCTTTTGCCACCCCATTGATTCATTAACTGTCCCTCTGTGTAGCAGAGCCAATGGTGAGATCCCTGGGGTGCATCTAATGTTCCTCATACACCCTTCAAGGTTTCTCTTGCAGAGTGTTAGTGAGGGGCTCTATATAATGTAGTTAGGGATGTTGTTCCAAAGTATGGGGAGTGTCTGTGACAGGAAGCTGTCCTTCCAGCATCTTCCAGTTATTGTTGTGGCAAGGTTCAGCTCACTACAGTGTGTGGCTCACTGTGACATGGATTCCCATAGGTGGAGCATATCCATCAAGCCTGAGTTTGACATGGCTGTGTTGGCCAGCAGAGACTATCTCTGGGTAAACGAGATGCCACTGAGTAAAGCAGGAGTTTATTCAGTCTGGCTGCATAGGCCATATGTTGGAGGCCAGTATTCCCCTTGGCGAGGTACATTCGTGGACCCCCCAGCTGAGGTACATCCCACATGGGTTATTATAACCTATGATGTGACTGATGAGTGATTAGTAAAGGGGCACTATAACCCCAGTATGTCTAGATGGGAATCCTTTAGTAATCAGATGGCCTACATAGAAGGATGTCCTAACTACTGTGGAGATATGATTGTCAAAGGGGAGATCACTATCTACCTTAGTCCCCAGATACCCCATTACCTCGTCTGTATTAAAGTGGCTGCCACTTATGTGTTGAAATGTGGGTGCCAATTCCACAATGGAATGACCATGCAGTTAGTGGCACTTGGCTGGAGCCTGTGTCATTGGCACCCTGTGACATTCTCTGTGAGGCCCCTTGAGGAATGTCTGTGTCAGCTGGACTATCAATCATGGCTCCCAGTTTGCAGTCATTACCAAACATGGTCTGCCGTAGACCACCTGTGTTTGCCTGTACCTCTGAGACGTATATGCCAAACAGTAGGGCTCCCAGGACTCCGTCCTGTGGGACACCAGTCGTGACTGTTCAAGAGTTGGACCTGGAGACCGCTAGTCATACCATGTGGGTTCTGTGTGTAAGCCCATTGGCAACCCAACCTGTTATATATGGGTGAAAGTACAAGCTGGTGTGTTTATCAATAATACCTGAGTGGGGCATGGTGTCAAAAGCCTTGATGAGGTCCAGGAAGTATATGTGAACTACCTCCCCTGTCATCTAATGTCTTGGTGACTGTATGTAAGACATCAAACAGGTTCAGTAGGCATGAACTGCACTCAACCAAGCTGACCTGTGTTGCGTCACGTGTTTGGAGGTTACCAATGTCATTGTTAATGAGTGCCATGAGGATGCGAACCATACCATTGCAGACCAGGCTAGTCAGGCTTATGGGGTGATAGTTACCATGGTCAGTTTTGATTCCACTTTGATGGAGTGGAATAACCGTTGCCACGTGCCACTGTATGGGCATGTAGCCTGTGGAGAGGCTGAGGTAGGAGTGCTTAATTAGGTGGGGGGGCAAGTTGTCTTGTACAGTTTGCAAGATGCAGTCTGAGTCAACATCTGCCTCTATTGACGTTGTGTTCTGCTGTTAGAGACGGACATTTCCACCTGTGTGTCTCTGATGGTTGGGATACTGTACCTTTCAGATAGTCTTGTGGGCTCTTTAGGGGGTGAAGTATGCACCAAATGTATCTGCAAGGATGTTGGCGATATCAGCAGGGTCAGCATATTTTGTGCTGTATTTCACCGGCGCAGTGCAAATCTGTGTGTCACCATGTAGATCCTTGACATAGCCAAAGAAGGCTTTGGTTATCTATCGAATCCTTGCGTATTCTCCAGCTGATGTTAGCATTGGATGATGTCATGAGGGACCTATGTATCATACTAATAGTGGTCATGGATGTCTACCCTTCATGAGATTTGCTGTGTGTCTGGAATACTGTCCTATTTCTGTAGTATAGCCTGTTTATTGCAGAGGTCCACCAGACCAGTGTCCTTGTCTAGGAGGAGTGAGTCTTGGTTTACCAGTGATGGCCACGATCCATACATCTGTGTAGGTGCTTATAGACTGCATTTGTAAATCTGTCTGTATCTTGAGCAGTGTTTCCCCTTAGCATCGGGGCTGTGAAACCCCCCACCCCTGTCACTAGTAGTGTAAATTTAGCTGTATGAAAGGTATACACTGTGGTATCCATGGGTGGGGCAGATGCTAGGGTGTGGAAACAGTGAATAGTTCATGGTCAGATCTAACCAGTGACCAGTTAGCCTCCACTGTGGTGCACCTGTTGCCCATGTTGGTGATGATCACATCTAGTAGTTTCCACCCCACGTTAGGGAGGTTACCACCTGATACAGGGCATATGGTATGGCAGTTGACATCGACCAATGCCAGGATATGCCTTAGGACTGTCATGTTCCCACTGTCTCCAGGTAGGTGGACTGGAAGTCCTGGTTAATGGTGGGTGATCCGTAGCAGGCCACATTTCACATTGCAGTTGTGGCTGATGTTAGCTATGGATGATCACAGAGGTATCATGCTGCCCCACTAACCTGGAGGTGTAGGTATCCCTGACAAAGATGGATACAGCCCCTCCATGTCTATCAGTCCATGTTCTGTGGCTGAAATGTGTGGTATGGGTTGTAGTCTGGTAGTGCTAGTGTGCTCTCAGGAGTCTTAAGACAGATTTCAGTTAATGCACAGATGTTGATGTTGTCCATCCTGAGGAGTGCTGTGAGTGCATACATGCTGTGATCGCAACCCCTGGTGTTGAGTAGCATAATCCTCATTGAATCTGCTATTGTGCTGTTTATGGAGCTGGTATTCACCTTTGAGACTTTCCTAAATAAGGCACCATGGGGGCCCAATAGCCTTGGCCAGTATTCCAAAGCCTAAGGCTGACACATAGGCTGGTATGGTATCATTGCATGCATGTTCCCCATCTGTGCTTGTTTTTCATCTCCCCTGTAGGTAACCTACTGGTAAGCAATAGAAAGCCTTAAACTTATGCAAGTCTTCTAGCTTCCAAGATAGGCTTTTGGAGTGACTAAGTATCAGTGTTCTGTATGTTCTTGCTGTACTCAACTGTTTCATGACTACATGGTGATTTCTCACTGTATATTGTGATCTGAAGGTCTGTTCATTCACATATTATGGCTGTGATAGCCTGCACATTAGAGGTTCACATATAGCCTACTACCTATCTGCCCAAGGGCAATTAGAAGCATAGCTACAGTGTGTTGGCTTTCTCTGCACCATTGATGAAGTAACTGAGCCTCTGTCAAGCATAGCTAATGAAACAATTCCAGGCAGAGTTGCTGGAAGTTGTTGAAGACTGGGGTTGTGGAGGGTGATAGGGGCACTTAGTGATCTAAAGAGGGCATGTTAATGTGACAATTCAACACCATTCAATTCCCCCAACAGGTCTTGCAGCTATCAAACTAGACAGGCTCCCCCACCCCCAGGCTATATGGTTCTGGGACAGATGATCCCAGGGGTGTATAGTCTGTTACCCATTCACACAACAAGGTTTTCCTTGAAGTGTGTCAGTGAGGTGCTATGCCTAATGTAGTTAGGAATGTTATGTATTGTCTCATAGTACATTTGTTATATGTTGTTATTTCAAGAGTATGTGAAGCTCAATGAGTTTGGGGGCCTCCGCCCTTTGCTTAGCCTAGCTTACACACAGAAATCATCTAAATAGGAAATAGGCAGATGCAACGTTAATGTCAACAGTGTAATGGTTACAGCATCCGCATAGTATCTGTGCATTCAAGGTTACAATCCCAATAAAGGCAGAGATGTGTATCATGTGCAAAAGTATACCTTAACCACAGCTTGCATATATAGGTAGTAATTGTTTGTATAATAAACATTAGAAACACCCATATAAACCCATGTGTGCTGGAGAGAACAGTCAACAGAGAATGTAATGTTATGTCAGCACATAGTGAGATGATACGTCACTGACATGTATATATCCGGAGTAGTTAGCGGATGTGGCCGTGTTTGCGCGCACAGGTTATACGTTAAAAAGTTTGTTTAACTGTGTTTAACTGCTGCTATAATGTCACACAAAAACTTTTAAACATGCTTACAACTGCTTAAATGAGCCTTATTCTGCAGTAAAAAACATTTGTAAAGCATCGCATGTGTCGAACCCTGGACCATGCACACTATAGTCATAGGACTTACCACTAAGGCATCCGAGGTATATACATGTTTCATGGTCTTGAGACTACACCTTATACCATATGCATTTCACTGTAATGATCACAAATGGGACAGCCACTTTGTGTACATATGTACAGTACATTGTAATGTAGTGTAGTTTGTTAACCAACACATTCCAGTCTACATATGTATTACTGTTACAAACTAATATGAAATATATATATATATATATATATATATATATATATATATATATCAGTGATGTCTGCACACACACACACACACACACACACACACACACATATATATATATATATATATATATATATATATATATATATATATTAGACAGTTACATCAATAGCCATATACATAAACATCTATTAACACACTTCATGACACAGAAGCACTCCAAAGGAATTGGAGTGTACACAAAACACATGCAGCTCTGGTATTATAACAATTAATATTAACCTAATTCACCATAGAAGGTGTGGTTGCTGATTATGTGAAGATTGGGGTGGGGGAGGAATGATGGGCAATGCAATCATGCATCAAGGACGGCCTGGGTCGGATGTCCAATAAGTGAACTGGAGGGGCATACATGGAGTATGGGGACAATATAAAAAGGACACAAAACAAGAACCTTTCTCATTCATAATACACCCTGTCATGTCACATTGCAACACCTAATTTCACAAACATATGAACATTAACATGTATTAGACATATGTACATCAAATGACTGTCACATTTGTTTTCAGTAGTCAGGAATGTCTGTAGTACAATGTATATTCTAAACACCATAACATTTGTACATATCTCACATGCCTTAGTGGTAAAGTGACTGACTATGGTGTTCATGGTCCTGGGTGCAAGACCTGCAAGGGCTGTTAGGTTATTTTGAGGGCCAGAATAAGGGCTTTTGAATCCAGGTGGATTAAAACACTCTTAAGCAGTTGTAAGCAGGTTTCCACGTGTTTGCGCAATGGTAAGCAGTGCTGAAACATGGTAAATGGAGAAGCACTTTGCACGTTTAACCTTTGCTTAACGTCACACAGACCACGAGCAAACCTGCTCACAACTGCGTAAATGTGCATTATTCACACTTTCAGTGCCTACTCTGAGAAGTAAAATAATAACACCTTCCAGGAGTAGAACCTGCACCCATGTACTCCATCCTCAAAGTAACCTAACACTAAGCTACCTGGGATGTACCTATCCCAGCTGTGTATGCAGACAGGTTAAAACACAAAAGGGAGGAATGTGTTGAAATAGGACAACCCGCCATGTACCCAATTAAAGGTGTATACTCATATATAGATATATGTATATGTGTATATATATATATATATATATATATATATATATATATATATATATATATGAGAGAGAGAGAGAGAAACATAGAGACATGTCAATATATACAGGACTGCATATATATGTAGATATATAGATAGGTTAAAAACATCTACACATCTATGGAGGTACAGATAAATGTATGCAATAATGTATATATCTATATACATATATATATATATATATATATATATATATATATATATATATATATACATATATATATATATATATATATATATATATATATATATATATATATATATACACACACACACACCACACACACACACACACACACACACACACACACACACACACACACACATACACACATATATATATATATATATATATATATATATATATATATATATATACACACACACACACACACACACACACACACACACACACACACATACATACATGCCTGTAGACAGCATCCAAAGTGGTTATATCTGATTATAACATGGACCATAGCAATCACACATTCCGCTCCTCCCCCAAATAATATGAGCATAACATATGAAGAGTATATGCCAATACACTATTATAAATATGTTCTATGGACACAGTCACCAACATAACTGCAATGACTGCAAATATCCATGACAGAATTACACAGACAGCTTTCATTTTGCAAAACTTTATTACATTCCAATGTATTGCCAAAAGGATTCAAGAACTAACAATACCTGTATGCTATACAGGAAGCATTTAATAGTGCCTTAATGAATCAGCCTGCAATTACCATAGTATTAGTCCACTATTTGATAGGTTTCACATAGGGAAAGAACATCCACACACATATAGACGTTGTATAAAAAGGGTTCCTACACACCTGCATGTGCTATGTACACCCACCATCTACCCCACAACCGAAATAATTACATCAATACATACTGTCATACCATAACCAATTATGCAACTACTGTACAACATCTGCTGAAACCTTAACATACCTGGACACAGACACTAACATTGCCCTATTTGAAATAGTTGTTGTCATACAATTGAACAGCTGCTGATGTAACAGGGTTTGTATGAACTAATCCCATTTCAGAAGGTTGAAAGGTTCTTACACCAGGAAGTGTTACCGAGTACTGATTATCAGCACAGTATGATACATAGTAACACCAAACTGAATATGTCTGGTATGCACGCTGTAAACCCCCTAACATTATATGCATAGCTATGCAGCCTTGAGCTGGTCAAACAACCTGGCCAGACTGAAACATATGCAGAAGTCTTAGGTACAGACAAACCCTTCACAAGTAGCAATGTTCAGAAATATAACAGCAGTACTCACATTTAGACAAAATCCACTAGACATTACACACAATATATTACTGTTTGTCTCCATACAGCTGTTGCAGTAGATTCCAAACAAAACTTCCACGCTGTCTTCCTCACAAGTAAGGCAAAGGGACAACGCCCAAGTGGAGTACTCAATTATACTCCACTGAAGCCATGGTATTGGCTAAGGCAGTAGCAGAGCAGCTAATGTGCATGTAAGTAGCTACTTAGTACACCAACTGGTCATCGGGATAGCACATGTTACTGATCTGTAACTCTAAAAGGTTGCCTTGTCACACATTCAAACCATCTGTATCTACTGTAGGACAGTACAAAACATTGAAAGATGAACCGAAAATGAGTATTATACTAGTTAATAACACCTCTGATTACTAAGATGGTATGTATAACATGTAGTATGTCTGTGTATGTAGTATCTGTACTGTAAGAATTACAGTGTAATCAATGCATATAGTGGAAATAGCTATCTTGTAGCGATGTATTATTGAGCAGTAGTAATGCTTGTAATATTCTATGTGTGTACTGCTATAGGTCACACGGCGCACTCCGCATACATCACAAGGGGTGATATGGGCTTGGAACCCATCAATTCACTTCCAGCCAGTCAGTGTCAGGATTGGTCCAACAAGTATGTGCTATAACGGGATAGTATATGTCGATATATTAAAATAATCGACATATGTATGGGTGTACAAGTAAGACGAACATGTTAAAGGTGGGCTTACCGTGCAAATATGGTGTGCATTGTGGGATATTGTGCCAATAACTGTTTAATGCACAGTATTCTAGGCAGATCTGTATTCTATTCTACATAGCAGTTATGTTATGTTATGCAAACAGTAGTTATGTCGATTGGCAATTACAATACTCAATGACAGGATACATGGGATTAGTATTCATCTGACAGGTTACCAGCATGATAGCAAAGATAATTGGAAGAGCCAGATAATTATCTATGCACATAACACATGTAATATCCACCTCTCTACTATCGTTTGCAAGCAATAACAGCTGTGCATGTGTACCATGTTATGCAAATGTGTAGTGACCCTTGTTACAGGGCTGGGCCAAATGGCTATGTGCACACCTACATAGAGTGGATATTGAGAGTACAGACACACTGGTTGAACTACCAGGTTTGTTTAGCCCAACCTCTCATTGCCAACCTAACAGCTGCCTGCACATACTGTATGTAAGGTAGTGCACAGCACTGGTAATGAAACAGGTTGCATATCATCTTTAACTCCAGGGTAACATCTGCAGTAGGAGTGTAAGATGTAGGAGACAGCTGCCCATGTGTAATAGCCACATCATAGGTGATGGCTCACACTATCTGATTATATCCTGATCATGTTGATAGTGGCATCAGAGTCTATTGGTACATGACTCTGTTTGGTGAGTGGGTGTCTGTGCCCAACAGAGCTCATGGTCCTGGTGGATATGTGAATATATACCCAGAGAAGGAAACAGACCTGTAGACACTTGCATCATCTGTAATCAACTAACAGGATGTGATGTGCTCCTCAGAGGAGGATTGCTGTGAAAGGTAGCTACAATGTTTCCGTAATAGCCAGTGTTGTCACATCCATAACACAAATATTTACATGTGAGCATCACTGTCTAAAACATCTTCATAGGCAATACGTAAACTAAATACAGTTCTTGGTACTTATAGTACTGACTGCTCATACAGGCATGTCCATTAGTCAGCTATTGGTGTTTACTAATGTCAGCTTTGTGTATGTGGCCATCCTGGGGGAATGTAATCTCTATGCCATGTACACTGCCATACCCACCTAACAACACGCCCCACATATTGTTTGGGATGCAGCTACAGGGGTAAGCTGGAAGGCAGCCCAGTCTACAGCCATGAATGGACTGAACAGTTATGAGGTGTAGGTTAACACATGCAGCTCATAAACACAACCAACACATACCCTTACCAGAACACAGTAAGGACACCCACACACACTACCGGAAATCACACACATTCACAGACGCGACTATGTATCTGGCCAAACAAGTGACACCCCCAAGCAGGAAGAGACAGACATCGAAATGCACAAACTGCATGTCATAGTTTGCATAATTGTGCCACACCTCTGAACACGTGACTGGAAACATGCCAAACAGTACTCATTTGTGAATGCAAACTCTAGCACTATGTTACACACCAACCTATACGAGGGCATACATACTATCTGCTGCCAGTCTGCCATGATTAGCCACATACTCATAAACTCAGACCACCTTTTGAACTATACACATGGCTCTGGCATATTCCATGTTGTTGTGCAGGACATGTGATGCAGTAGCCTGGACTGCATGGAAACACATGTAGGAACTGTCAGGTCTTATAGCCTATGCAGGTATGCCCCAAGGCCTGGATAGCATTCTGCCATTGGCTAGAATGATACTGCAGTACAGGGACAAAAGGATTGTATTTCACAATTGTCTAGTGTAGTGGTGCATGTCAAAGGGTATTCAGTATCTGTCATCCTGGGATAACATGGTTGACAGACCATGATGCTTTGCCAGACAGGGCCTGCACCTGTCACCCCTGGGAATCTGGATACTGCTTAGGGCTCATGCTTTCCCTATAGTGCCTTCATCATGCACGGTTCAAGTGAGGGTCCACTGTTGTTACAGAGACAGCCAAGCAATAAACTGTGAGTCTCGCTACACAATGATACATGTCAGAAACACTATACAGGCACACATATGTCAATCCCTAACATGGACAACATATCTGTTCAGTGGCTGAGACATGTTTCAATGCTCCAGAGAGCACACCTGCATGACCATGTTATAACACATACCTCACCTCTTGCCCAGTATCCTTTATTGGAACACACGGGCTGCAGATGTGTCTATATTCCTGAGGGATATGTACACCCCCACGCTAATTGCACTTGCATAACATCAGATGCATTATGCTGAGCAACTACCTTTGTGCCAAAGTGGAATTCAAAATGCACCTTGAGACAGATCACCCACCAGGCCGCGGACTTCCCAACTGTCTTAATGTGCTCTAATGGGGAAGAATAGGTCTGAGACATAACCATAATAATGGCCAGTCTCAACTATTCCATTAAGAACTGGGAAGACTCCTCATGTACCAACACCTGCGCTCAATGCATTTTGGATTCCATCGACCCCACTGACCTGGATCACAGTAGTCACTCAAACAGGGCTAACTGTATGCTACACATAGTTAGTCTCCAATGCCAATGTTATGTTTCCTAAGAGCAGAGTAGTGAGTGGCATGGCACCCATGCAGATGGACAATGCATGTGCAAATGCTGAATCCTACACAAATGAACCTTAAGCAGTCACATATGTGCAGTGATTGTGCACATATGTGCAGTGATTGTGCCATTGAAACAGAACCAGGATTCAACCCAACACAAACAAGTAGGCAAACTGGTGGTACCATGCTTTAAACTGTACCACAGAAGGTAGTAACTGTTGCAAGAGTGAGCACACATGAGTGTAGGTGTTCCCTGGTCAGCCTCAGTAAGATGCAGATACACCATATAAAACCAAGCAAAGCTACTGTGAAACTAATCAGCCACATATTATGAGGCCAAGCACAGAGCATTTTATAGCTGTGTCATTAATCATAATGTCAACAACAAGACCTGCTGTGCTGCACAGCACTATGGCATGGTAAGTACTGCACCAACAGAAATAGCACCCGTTCATCCAGATAGGGACTCAGAAAACCTAAACCCACTCCCACCTCACCCCCAACAGGTACACTTAGTAATATATCCATGTACACTACAGGGCTCCTGTACTAACGACTATGTAGGTACAAGCTGCACTTTCTAAAGCCATACATACAGCTTTCATGGGACCTGTCAACATCCCAGGGTGTATCCTACACAAATGTAAGAACATTCAGCTATCCACATACACATCCTGTTCAATCATAACTCCATGTCAGGCTGTGTACACACCGAATGGTGCACAGCAACAGTTATCACACCCCACAAAGGGGGAGACACCATTTATAATGGGACATAGTGCACAACTACCCTGCTGAGTCTGGTCTGTACGGCCATGTACCATGGTCAATGTATTTGATGTACTCAGTACAGATGTAGATGACAGTAGGTTTGATTCACACTGCATATCATGACCTTGCCAGGTCATAGGACACCATCACCCATACTGTGTTCCAGCTACATTCAGTAAACTAGGTGTATATTCCTATGTCACAGGAGTGGTTGGCAACTGGACTGCTGGCAGAACCAACACTACAGAAGGTGTCTGACTAATAATCGCACATCAAACCAGTGCCAGCAACAGTAATACAGGGGTCATTCCTGGTACTCCTCCTCTTTGTTATCTATATCACAGAGACTAACACAGAAAGCATCAGCCTATTGATGTTTGCAAATGACTATGATCTAGGAGCAATAGTCGACTCAATATGTGCTGCATTCAACATACAGAAGGGCCTTAGTGTGTCAGATGTGTGGTGTGTGATGTATGGCCACAATCTGACAGTTAAGTATTGCATTGTCATCCCCTATGTTACAAACCCTGTACCCATTAACTACCAACTAGGCAGCAGTCAACATAATGGCAACTGCATGTATGGGATGCAGCTGGACAGTACTTCCCTTTGATAGTTACGTCACCACAAAATACAGGTAGTCATATGTGGCACCCCTAATCATGACAGGGTACCATCCAGGAATATAGAGATAACTGCTCAGCCATACTCAACACCCATGTGACCCATAATAGATCACATATTTCCTTTAAGGGTTATTGCCCATGTGCAGATGGCCTACACAGCCCTTCCCAATCCTAGCTACACTATGTAGCATGCGGCCTACCCTGAATAAAGCCATGTCCAACCTAGAGATGTTGGACATGCTACACTTAACACATCCTGATCCCAAATAAACACATACGTCATTGACATCCACCTTTCTAGTACAAGGATCACAACATGCCTGACAGATCTCTGTCCCATACACTTAACATACTCTTGCCATACTATGCCTCTCTGCCTTGAGAAGCTGCACATCACCCCTCTCTGTGAAATGGTGTGATGACCGCATGCCAAATATATCAGTAACCATGTGTATCAGTTCTGTGGCACTACTTGAACTGGCCACTGAAACTTACCTGTCTGTTGCCTACAGCTAGGTAACCTGTCTGCCTAGGCTCATAAATGGCCCAGGGCATATAGCCTACTAGATCACTATGACCATACATGCTACAGTTGATATCCAACCCTGCAAATACCATCAGGCTAGCTATTGTCCCATGTGTTACACATGTGTAACACAGGCAATACATGGCAGGATGCTACACAGCTGTACAGTGCCAGGCAGATGTGTATGGCAAAACACATACATGCTTGCAAGTCTGCAGGGTCACAGGTCATTTCCCTAATGGCTATGTATGGCTATATATGTGACATATACACAGCATTATGGTTGATTGCATTAATGTGAACACATCCAGGCATGTGCTGATAGGTAAAGACACCACTACAGGCAAACAGACATGCCCACTTCAAGACAACATCCACATGGTGTATGAGCAATGTCATCACATGACACACACATATATGGTGATAACAGCACATCACCAGTAGGGGTAAAATGTGTGTGAATTATACATGTCAGTGGTGTTAGTGTCATGTAGATTTGCAAAGACATATTTGTAATCTTAATAAATGTGATACACATGTATGTTCAGCTGTACTGCTGTAATTCTCTGTGAGTTACTGTGACCTGTCTCCATCATAATGTCTTCCAGGTATGCCATGTAGCAGACTTCCAGTGTACAGCCACTTGGAGGATGAGGTCCTCATCCCATACCTCCTCGAGAATTACACAACACTCTTCAGCCATGTGCCACAGGATGTACAGCAGCGGGATGCCCTGTGGGAGGAACTCTGCAGGAGGATAAATGATGCTAGCGGTCACAATCGCACCTATCAGCAGGTGCACCAACACTGCACTGACCTGATAAGATGGGCGAAACAGCATGCTAATGCAATCACCAGGGAACAAGGTGCAACAGGTGGGGGGCCACTCACCCAGCCCCCACTCACATGTACCGAGGAGCTACTGGCCAACCTGGGGACACCTGCAGACCTCCGAGCCTGTAGTTGCCTGGTAAGTCACTACTGCACATAAAACACAACTATATTTCACATAGTTACATGTGTTACTGTACAATATGTAATGTAACATCATATGCAAGGCATGAATGCACACATGCCACAAACTATAGTTTGCTACTCTATGTATGCTCAGATGTGCATACTCCATAGTATAGTGTATTGTACTGGCTTATGAGCTAACATGAACATTGCACCCTGTAGCTATCACACAGGTGTGGATAATGATCTTACTGCTGTGACACTCCTGCTTAGGTACCTCTGGTGTTTTGCAGTGACAATAGCCTGTGTCAGGTGAGATGGTTATTATTTACCAGGCTTGATAATGCATGGAACATATTAATTGCATGCTATCTGCCATAACACATGTACACATAATGTATGGAGGTCCAGTTAATGGACACTGGTCAGACCTGCAATGCATCACACTGTTTACCTATGTGAAACAATTGAAGACTATATGAAACACCTACACTAAACCTTCCAATCTGTCATTGCCAGATGTGTGGGCAACAGTGAATACAATGGTGGAGGTGTGTTCCACTGTAGGGACAGGTACTACTTATCAGCATTACACATGTTGGGAATACGAACAGTACTGTACAGAGAGCATATGTGTGCAGACACTCTAAATGTGTTGGAGCTGGAGTATGACCTGCTCACAGGATACACCCTTGTGGAGTATACCCTTGCTATGAATGTCACACAATGTCATGTGCTATCAGACATGTCCATGTCATGTAGTTGGCTGACTGCAACACTGCTCAACTATACTGCAAAACATGTCTCACATCCCATACATACCACCCTTTGTCTGCATAACCCTGTCCTCAGTGGAGCATATGACATCTATGGGTGTATGTCATATGGGATAACACTGACATGTGAAATAAGATGACCATCACAACCATTGGACTGAACATGTGTACACGTGGCCATGGAGGATGGCCAGAGACATAAAGCAACACACACATTAGAAGTGATGTACATGTGTGTACACCCTGTTGTACATTGACTTGACACAATACAACTATGGCCTTTGTGCAATGGTGATATTGCAGATGTGAAACACTAAACATCATACAGGCCTGTGCACAGCTTGTGTAGGCACAACATGAATCCACCACATAACATGTCTTGAACATCTTGAGTGTGTCACGACATGGAAGCATTCACCTATACAGTATCCAAATACATACATGTGTTGCACAACATACACATACAACCACATCAAGCCACAGATACAGTACATTCACCTTGCTGATGTCAGACATCACTGTCATGTCTGCCCCTCATGTGTGTGAGGTACACAGATGGCATGTGGGACACAGAGTACTGCTAAATTAGCCATGTGTGGGCATAGTTGCCAGGCATCAGTAATATGGTTGCAGATGTGCAGGGGTGTCATCCGTATACCCTTCTGTGGCCTGTGTCACACATTCTACATTAGGGTTTATTGTGTATACACCTCAGTGACGTGGATCACATTCCACATTAGATATGTATTGTATGTGAACATAGTCATGGCTATAAACTGTGTCAGTAGCTCACATTGCATAGCAATTGTGAAGCCACATGATGCCCTGCAATGGCTATGCACATCAGTTCAATGTGCAGTATGTCCCTGCATATTTGTAGGGTGGACAGACAACATTGCATCAGCTGAATGCCCATGTTAGTATAACATGTCCCTGCATTGGGACATCATTACCATGCTGTAGATTGGAAAGGACACAATTGTGTTACACATGTATGCATGTCATTCAACATGTCAGCAGAAGACATGTCATACTACATGTGATTGGCAAGGTCATATGCCACACAGCAGGCCGGTGTACTGTAAACCTGTGCTGGTCAGTGGCACCATTGCAAAGTAGGGACAGCCATGTCAAACATGTGTGTACAAACACATGCACAATGTCTACACTCAGCTCAGGGGTAGGAGGAATAATGTTGAACAGACATGCACTGCTTTGGGGTAGATATGCAAGCTAGGGCTGAGGCAAACATAGTGTGCAGTCAACATACCCTACTGCTCATGTCCTCACACATAGGGGCAGTGGCCAACACAAAGCATCAGTGGCAGATGTACAAAGGTCAGCAATGGTCTGTTAACATGTGGTGTATGTTGCACACACCATGGCAGTGTGGTGCAATGGTGCAAAGTGCATGCATTGTGTTGCAGGTATGGGGCATAGGCTACTAACACAAATGGTGCAATACAGGTATGTATGCTAACCACCACTATAACTGTGTAAGGTGCATGCCATCTGCTATAACACATGCAAGCTGTTGTGTGCAACTCAGGGATGTAAGATAATTACCACTATAATTGTCTAAGCTGAAACTATAATTGACTAAGCTGAATGCCATCTGCCATATCACCTGCATGTAGCTTGTGTGTCTGTGTGTGTGTGTGTGTGTGTGTGTGTGTGTGTGTGTGTGTGTCTGTCTGTCTGTGTGTGTCTGTCTGTGTGTGTCTGGTATAACTTGTAATGTACAGTTCTTGTCTTCCCCTCAGAGGTGTTGATGTAGGTGCGTTGCCCTCCTGCGGTCCACCTGATTTTATTGTCCCCACACACACTAGCAGTGGTGATGATGATCGTATGATTAAGGCACAGGCAGGGTTGTCAGGGGCTGAATCTATGCCATTGGTTGCCGTTCCACCTGTCTCCCCCTCATCCTCGCACACAGCTCCCCTGCCTTCACATACCCCATCACCACTGGCCATAAAGAAAGGACAGTTGGCGGGTGGTAGCATGGAACAGGGAAGTGTGGTGACTATGGAAGGTGTGCCTGCACACCATGATCCAAGTCAACAGACTGGTGATGTCCCACACAGGCATGTGCCCAGCGCTGCTCATGGGAGGACCACTGGCCAACATGCCCCTGCGAGACAAAGCACATCAGCTGGAGTCACCAGACACATGTTTTGGGCTGTAATGGAGGCACAGGCATGTGCTGAATGGCACAGCAGAGAAGGTCTGGGGCTTCAGAGGGCTGCTGTCCATTCATTAACTGACAACATCCAGGTACTTGCAAATGCTCACCATTATCTTGCAGATGTTTTGGCTAGATGATTGGGTGACATGGTGGGAGTCCTTGACCATGGCATGTCAATCCTCGAGCATGAAATGCTGTGCTGGAACATCTGGTGGGAGTGAGGCGTCGGGCACATGGATGTAGGTCAGCTACATCACCTGTTGAAGGTCTATGTGAACATGCTTCTGCACATGCCCGCTCCCATAGTGGTGGTAGCAGCAGCAGTGCAGCTGGTGCTGTGCAGTCCACACCAGGACACAGCAGGCCATGTGCACATGGTCCTGGACAGTCCCAACAGGGAAACGATTCCAGTGGACATGTGTCATCAGACGGTACCCAATCTGGACCTCTGCCTGGTAGTGCCCGTGCATGTCATATGGCCATGGCCGGACACCGTGAACTGTGAAACCTGCCTTGTACAGTCTGCAGCTGTCAATAATACCCCTGTGTAAGCCAGCCACATGCCAGACTTGTGTGCATGCATACACGCACACTGGAAACAAATGTAGGGCACCTCAACACACACGCATAACATCCACACATGCCCAATAATATCACAGGCCCTAACACACACACACACACACACACACACACACACACACACACACACACACATGATGTTATCCAATGGCACAGCCTAGGCCTCTGGCAAACATTATCACCCTGTGCATATAATGATGCCTGTGCTGCATCCCTGTCATCCACACCATCAGTGCAGGGACATGTTCATATCGTCTGATGCACAGGGTGAACATACTAGGTAGACAATTATAGATTAATATTGTTGAGTAGTGTTGACAAGCAGCAGACATACCATGTATTGTAGTTTTAGAATGCATTTTGTATGTTTGACAGTATGTATCATGTGTAACAACACTAACAGCATGTTGATCTTGACATTCTGCCTTCCTCTTTCAGGTGTAGTTGCATGTGCCAGGGGATGTCAGTGTTTGCAGGTGTCCCATATGCACATGTTGACTACCCACAGGTCAGTATGACAATACCTGCATGCACTTTGTAGCTTCCACATCACAGTTATAATCTCCCACGTTTCAAACATGTTTACTGATCTAATGATCCAAGAGCATTATAGCTGTGTAGTAAGCTACTGTGGCTAGAGCCGTCACATCCATAGTGAGTGACATCACAGGTATAGTTACCTGGAGCAGGGAGGAGGTAAAAGAGTGGTTTAGAGATGACAGGGGTAAAGGCCAATGGAAAAAGTGGCTTCTCATTGGGAAGCAGTAATACCCACTGCCATGACAGCATGCAAACACAGACACACCCACACATTCAGGGAGTCACAGACACAGTACCACACACACTGACACACACACACACAGAGTTGCCAGTGTTCGGATGAGAACCCCTGCCTATGTGCATATCATCATTATAGTACGACGCAATTACAAGATGCACCACAGAGATTACACATGTACAGGTAGTTGGAATGGCCTAAGATTGAGGACATCAACAGGGATGTAACAGTTCACGGCACACAGGATCCGAGACCAAGTAATCCAGCAGCAGGCAATGAAGTCAAATTCTTTTATTTTTACAAACAGCACACGTAAACAGTTCTTAATAGAACAGCAACACAAGTAAGCCAAGCGCTTTCACCTAGTGTATTACCAGGCTTTCTCAAGGCAAAAAACAAAGTTGCCCATTACACAACACTTTTAAATAGCTCAGTTAATTAAATAGTAGCTCCACCCATCAATTAATAGTTAATACTTTGGTAACAATGTGTTAAAAACTTAATATCAGGAGAAACAGTTTCCCAAGTTAAATCATGTATATTTGTGTAAGAAATAATTCTTGCTGTAGTCAATAATAATACCATACAAAGTGCTTTAAACAGTGCAAAATTCCGTTAAAATAAATCATGAGTTAAAAGGCAGTTAAAATCTGCTTAGTTGGGTATGGTAAAACAATTTAGAATCAAGGTTAAATCACATTTCCATGCCAATAAAGTTAAAATAATTAATTAGTTGAATAAATAAATAGGTGTTTAAAATAACCTTGTAAAAAATGTGGAATTTTCTAACTGATGTCCCCGCACTACCTAGTAACAATGACAACAACAACAACAGCAAGGAGGAAGTGGGATAGGAACAAAAAAAACAATAAGAACAATGAGAACAATAAGAACCTATACAGGATTCAAATGGGTGATCAAATTTTATAACCGTGCTCTTTTTATTTTTAAAATACTATTAATGTTTAAACCTTCATTCATCCCAGGAGGGGTGCAAGCATCCAATTTCAACTGCCAGAACAGTTCTCGAGTCTCGAGCTTAGCCTCCCAGTTACCCCCTCGTAGGTCTGGGACCACCTGTTCCAACACCAGAAATTTAAGGTTCATGCCTTCACAAACCTTGGAATGTTTGTAAAAGGCATTGGTATCTTTACATTTAGTAATGTCATATTGGTGCTCATACACCCTTCTCCTGAGCTGCCTCTCGGTTTTTCCAACATAAAAACCAGAACAGAAGGTACAAACGCCCAGGTAGACCACCCCTTTTGTTGCACAATTAAAATGCTGGTAAAACTTGTACTTAAAATTTCTTGAGGGAATTGTAATAGTGTCTTGGTCAAACATATGTTGACATTGCTTACATTGACCACATTTAAAAGTACCAGGTCTCTGGTTGTTTGGGTCGTGGCCCAAGTTTCTTCTCACCTCAAAAAGATCTTTCAGATTTCTACCTCTTTTCCTGATAAAACTAGGAATCTGGGGAAAAAAATGTTTAAGATCAACATTGGTAGATACTATGGGCCAATATTTTAAAATAATATTTTCTAACTCATGTGAGCTAGAAGAAAAGGTGTGTGAAAAAGCATCCAGTCTTCATTTTTGCGGGTTCCTCCACCAAAGGCGCACCAGTACCCAGTAGGGGCTGGAAAACCACTTCCCTTTTCCCAGTAACCTCCACAATCAGTTGATCTATCATGCCTACTGGATAGGCCTTTTCCAAAAAAAGTTTGTGCAAAAGCCTAGTTTCTTGCTCGTAGTATTCCAGTGCACTGCACATTCTGGAGGCCCTAATCAACTGCCCCTTAACAATCCCTCTTTTTTGATGAAAGGGATGCCCACTGTCAAAGTGGAGATAAGCGTTGGAGAACGTGGGCTTCCTATACACCTTGGACTGAAAGCACTGGTTAGTGTAGTCCTTAGTTAAGGTAACATCCAAGTAGTGCAAAATGTCCCGGTCAATACTGTGAGTAAATTTCAAAAAACTAGTAGTACCATTGATGTGTTCCAAAAATCTTTCCAAGTCCTGTTGGGACCCATTCCACAAGATACAGATGTCATCCAAGTATCTGGAATAGTGCCTAATCATGGATGACCAACCTGTATTGAAAACAAATCTTTGCTCCCAATGATAAAGCACACAGTTTGCAAACACCGTTGCACAGCTGGCCCCCATTGCCACACCTTTTCTTTGCCTATAGAACTCCCCATTGAAAAATAAGTAGTTGTTCTCCAGAACCGTCTCCATTAGTTCCTTAACCAAGTTAATGGTTCTACCATTTAATGTGCCACTTGCCACTAGCACCTGTCCGAACCATTCCAGACCCTCAGTGTGTGGAATGCTCGGAAAAAGATCCTTTATGTCAATAGTCACCATCAACAAGTCGGCAGAAAACAGCCTATGGTGAATGCTTCTTAAAAAATGCCAGGAGTCCTTGCAGATGTGTTCAACGGGGACCAGCACTTTTTTAGAAACATAATCTATAAATTTGGACAAAGGTTCTGTAATGCCACCAGCCCCTGCCACAATGGGTCTGAATCCAAGAGGGTCCAGCCCTTTGTGTGCTTTTGGAATTCCAAACATGACAGGGACTTTTGGTTTTACCACATTAAAGTAATTGTACAACTGTTCATTGATAGTACCTTGGAGTAGGTGGTCGTAAAGGTAGTAATTAATTTTAGAATATGCTAAATCAATCTCATTGGAAGATACTAATTCATATTGTTCCACATCCTGCAACATTTGGTGAATACTGGAGTCATAGTCAACTTGGTACATCAAAACAACCCCTCCACCCTTGTCAGGTTTCATAACTCGACAACCCTCCTTCATAAGGGTTTTGATTAGGTTCAGTTCGCAATTACTGAGGTTGGGGGGCTTCTCATGCCTCCTGCCTGCATCCAGGTTCCTAATCTCTTTCTCTACCATCTCTTCAAACACCCTCAGATGTGGGTTGGTGGGAGGGTTAAAGGTACTGGTCCTAGTCAAAACTGGGTTGACAAATTCCTGACCCTTAAAGAACAACTTCAAATTCAGTTGTCTAATGAAAAGTTTAAAATCAATAAGAGTGTGTATAGGGTCAATAAAGGTAAGAGGAACAAAATTAAAACCTTTAGAAAACAAGGAAAAATGTCCATCTTCAATTTCTAGATCAGTAAAGTTAAAAATGGTAAAATTGTCTTTCCTACAAATTAAATTGTTGGTGGAGTCGAGAGGTGAAAATACTTCAACATTGACAACACTCTCCTGTTTACTGGTGCTCAATACTGTCCAGGGTGACAATATGTCAAATGATAATGCCCCCTGCCAATTGTTCAATTCCACCTCAGGTTCTGGCGTCTCGTCCCTCCCGCTCCCTTGTTGTGAGCCTGCTGAAAATCCATATGTGAGTTTTTCATACCCTTCTCAGCAATTCTTTCACTCCTTCTCAAGTTGTCATTGTGAACTCTTTCTGGACTAAAGGGGTTCTCCATTTCCTTGTCAACTTGGTTTACCAACATGTTATTATTGTTCCTAAACCCTTTTACTCTAGTAATAGGGTCCGCTGTACCTTCTTGATATTCCCTAAGGTCTCTCTCAAGTTTCCTAATCTTTCTATTTAAAATCTTTACACAGTGCTGGTCAATTTCATCAAATACATTATCGTAACTCTTCTTAATGCTCAAAAAATGCTCATTATTTGTTACGTTCTGGTTTAAGTCATTTAAGTCGGTTAAAAGAATTTCCGCTTTGTTTTCATATTCCTCAACCATAAGTTTTAACATTTCTAACCCAACATGATTAAAAATACCACATAACTTATCATACAGTACAGTTCCTGCAGAAACACAATTGGAAAACTTAAACAAGCGGAGTTCTTTAGGTACCCTGCATACTCTAATACATTCTTTTAGGTAATCAATTTCTAATTGATTACTTTTAAGGGAATATAACTTATCCTTAAATAAATTAAAAGTGTTTTCAATGCCAGTATCATAGTTCAAGTCAATAGTACCTGGTTGGAAATGAAATTGCTTTTCAGTCCAGGCTCCAAAACTGAAAGATTTGTTACTGTCCTTTGTTACATTGTCCTTTTTACCCATTGCTTTGTTAAAAAATCCAACTTTACTTGGTATTCCAGAAGCATGAAATATCTCTTGCGTTTGCGTCGCTAATTTGGGATCTCTGATGGTAACAGTTGCGTTTAAACCTGAAATGTTGGGTCCTCCATTGCTTTTATCAGGACCAATAATTTGTTTTTGGAGCAGTAGTTCATTTTGCTCCTTAACCTGCTTCGACAGCTCCGTGAGCAGGTTTAGCACTTGCGTGAACTCTGTACGGGTTACCGGAAGCTCTTCCGGTTTGTCTCTCAGCAAAATAGGTGTCTCCAAGAAATTTGTAGTACTCGTTCCTTCTGCCATGGTAAAAAACAAACCAAGAACGTGTAAAGCAAAGTAGAACCAAGAATGTAACAGTCCACGGCACACAGGATCCGAGACCAAGTAATCCAGCAGCAGGCAATGAAGTCAAATTATTTTATTTTTACAAACAGCACACGTAAACAGTTCTTAATAGAACAGCAACACAAGTAAGCCAAGCGCTTTCACCTAGTGTATTACCAGGCTTTCTCAAGGCAAAAAACAAAGTTGCCCATTACACAACACTTTTAAATAGCTCAGTTAATTAAATAGTAGCTCCACCCATCAATTAATAGTTAATACTTTGGTAACAATGTGTTAAAAACTTAATATCAGGAGAAACAGTTTCCCAAGTTAAATCATGTATATTTGTGTAAGAAATAATTCTTGCTGTAGTCAATAATAATACCATACAAAGTGCTTTAAACAGTGCAAAATTCCATTAAAATAAACCATGAGTTAAAAGGCAGTTAAAATCTGCTTAGTTGGGTATGGTAAAACAATTTAGAATCAAGGTTAAATCACATTTCCATGCCAATAAAGTTAAAATAATTAATTAGTTGAATAAATAAATAGGTGTTTAAAATAACCTTGTAAAAAATGTGGAATTTTCTAACTGATGTCCCCCCACACTACCTAGTAACAACAACAACAACGACGACGACAACAACAACAACAACAGCAAGGAGGAAGTGGGATAGGAACAAAAAAAACAATAAGAACAATGAGAACAATAAGAACCTATACAGGATTCAAATGGGTGATCGAATTTTATAACCGTGCTCTTCTTATTTTTAAAATACTATTAATGTTTAAACCTTCATTCATCCCAGGAGGGGTGCAAGCATCCAATTTCAACTGCCAGAACAGTTCTCGAGTCTCCAGCTTAGCCTCCCAGTTACCCCCTCGTAGGTCTGGGACCACCTGTTCCAACACCAGAAATTTAAGGTTCATGCCTTCACAAACCTTGGAATGTTTGTAAAAGGCATTGGTATCTTTACATTTAGTAATGTCATATTGGTGCTCATACACCCTTCTCCTGAGCTGCCTCTCGGTTTTTCCAACATAAAAACCAGAACAGAAGATACAAACGCCCAGGTAGACCACCCCTTTTGTTGCACAATTAAAATGCTGGTAAAACTTGTACTTAAAATTTCTTGAGGGAATTGTAATAGTGTCTTGGTCAAACATATGTTGACATTGCTTACATTGACCACATTTAAATCTTGGCTTACTTGTGTTGCTGTTCTATTAAGAACTGTTTACGTGTGCTGTTTGTAAAAATAAAAGAATTTGACTTCATTGCCTGCTGCTGGATTACTTGGTCTCGGATCCTGTGTGCCGTGGACTGTTACATTCTTGGTTCTACATCAACAGGGATACTACAGTGCAGTGAGTGTATGGGGGGAGGAAGGTCCATCAGTAGGCTATGTAACAACAGGTCACACCCAGGGTGTACATGTTAACAGGCGGTTAGTATGCCCATCTACGATTGATGATATCAACAGGTATGCTAGATTGCATTGAGTGGATGGGGGGAGGGAGCATTAACATTTCACTAAAATACAGCCTCACTCCAGGAACCGGACAGCCATACATACACACACACACACACACACACACACACACACACACACACACACACACACACACACACACACACACACACACACACACACACACACACACACACACACACACACACACACACACACACACACACACACACACACACACACACACACACACACACACACACACACACACACACACACACACTGGCATTCACAAAGATATACACCTATGTCACACACATACAGACACTTTACATGTGTGAGGTTTAACCACCTGCCTATGCCTTTCTTTCTACACTTCAGTCTGTACTGGTGTCAACAACAGTGTTCAGGAGAGTGATAACATGTGGGATGTATTCCCAGCCATATGTGACATATATGGACACACACACCCATAAGTGCCAATACTGTGAATCAAACACCTGACTATCTCATGATAGGTACTACAGAAGTACAGCACTATCGCATACAGTACAATGTTTACTGACTCTTTCCTTTGACAACTGTGCTGATATATGCAAAATATATGCACAGGGGAGGTATTACTGTTACAGGTGTCATGAGGTTTGCCTTCAGTGTCACCCTTACAGCATTCTACATTGTCTGTCTCCCACTTCAGTTAACAAAATCTGACATTAGCAGGTACACAGGTTATTGTAGGACTGGTTGTAACACACCAGTGAGCTGTCCTCAGTAATCATTCATCTGCAAGGAAGCCCCACCACTTAGTAGTCCTGTCCAAACATCTGTCCATACCTCATGTATGGCTTACTGTACTTAGAGCATATCACCATATACAGTTGACAATGTTGAGGCTGTATTGCAACAGCATGACGTACTAAAACAACAGTCACCTTCAGACATCAGACACTGCACATACATGGAATCTACACAAACATCAATACATGTACACATATGCGGTCTACATCAGTATGTGCACTAGGAGGTCAAGAGGATACATTCCACACCTTCTCCATGCCATGTGTGAAACATAGCCGAGCATTACACCATAATGGATGTTGTATTCATGTACTGGTAGGACACCACCACTTTCACTGAGTAGCCAAGTGTACATATATTACAACAGCACATATCAGCGAGACATACACAGCATTAATCCATGTCATGCTCCTACAAACTGTACTTGACAGTGCCATGGTGAAGCCAGGGCACTGTAATGGTCAACAGTGAGCACATCATATTTGCCACACACACCTTGTGTGTACTGGAAGAGTGCCAGGAATGTGCCCTGTTAGAGCTAGGCAGTACACTCATTCAAGCATGTGCGAGGTCTGTGGCTTGTAAATATCTCACCCCAGCATGTACTGGCTATTGTGGTACAAAGGATAATGTTCGGACAGCACACAGCATGCATGGCTTGCAATTGTTGACGTGGGGTATATGTAGGAGCTGTGGCCAGACATGACTGTACATGTCATGAATGTATCACCTGTGACTACTTAGGAACATACAGAGCAGAGCTGGATTTCCCTGAGTCTGTCAATACAGGCCTTGTGTAGGTCCTATTGTCCTGTTATTTGGGTATGTTTGTAGGCATTGCATTAGGTGGACATGTCTAAAGACATACATGCCACATGAGGTGTTGTATGATATGATAGGTGTCATGGGTGACCAGTAAAGAGGGGATATTATCTCTGTCAACACAGATGTCAAACCTTATGTACTGTTAGCATACTATCTGCCATGTGCATGTGTGTAATGTCTGTAGCCACCTGTATGTAGAAAGGAAAACGAAAGCTATGGTAATGTAATTTATGTTGTATGAGTGTGGGATATACATATCCAGGTCAGGTACAGTTAGGCCATATCAAATCATGAGGGTGTTGTTTACTGGTATACAGCAACAGTCGACTGTGTTAATGCTAACAACATCCGAGGGACCCTGGTATGTGTACAACTGAGCTGGTTACA
The DNA here is from genome assembly GCF_019279795.1 of Protopterus annectens. Classification (NCBI taxonomy): domain Eukaryota; kingdom Metazoa; phylum Chordata; order Ceratodontiformes; family Protopteridae; genus Protopterus; species Protopterus annectens. Next base: position 1,825,295,858 of record NC_056728.1, read on the forward strand.
AACAGTGGTATTATTGCATTGCATAGCACATTATGCAGCTGTGTCTGTACATGGGTACTTTGCACAGTTGATGTAGGCCTAGGTACAGTCCACCAATCAAGGGTTATCTGGTGGTCTACCATACTATGTCATACCACATATGGGTGTGTGTTGGTAGTCTGGGAACAAGGTGGTGGATGTATATTCATAGTTTCATAGATTAGTACTAGGCTAATTGCCCTTGCAAGCCATTTTTAGCCTAGCCAGTTATCCCCTGTGAGATTCAAACCCTGTACCTTGTGTTTGTAAGGCAAACACCTTAACCATTAGGCCACCCTCCCAACCCTTATATGAGGATACAACTTAGAATGCAGCATTTGCCACTGTCACCTGTACCTGACTCATCTGTGATGCGTTATGTCAGAGTAGTGGTCTTTACATGTGAGTAGCCTTTATGAATATGTGTACACTACCACCTGGAATAGTACATACCACTGTTATGGCCCACATGTCTGGATCTGAGTTATATGGTGGTAGTGCAATTGTGCACTACAGAGCCTTCAGCCAGGTGTTTCTCACTGCACAGATGTCAGTATTCCCCATTGTAGGTTCTACATTGAGCAAATGGATTACTAAAGCCACACATCTAGCACTGGTTAGCACAAGCATCTAACGCAATTGTCATGTAGGTGTCAGGGTGTTACTTCTGTGTGTAGGACATTTGCCTTGGAATGCGGCTATATGGATAAATGCGACCTAGGTATTATCCACACATACACGTGTAACATGGATGCATGTGCTCTGGGTTGAAGGCTCGTCATTCGGTCATGACAGCCTGGAATGACAGAAACTGGACAACCTCATAATAACAGCAGGACATTGGCTCATTGTTTTGGTCTAGCAGTTGCCACCCATACCATGACATCACTGCACATGGCATTAATGTGCTTGGTAGAAAATGCCTCATGTAAGGTGACGGACAGCAGCAGAACTTGTGTATATGACCAATGTGAGATATACTTAGGGTAGCAGTCCTGCTAATAATGACAACTACTAAAACAGCCAGGAAAGGGCACCTTGACACCTGCACCTCAGTACCATTACACAAGGTGGCTCACACATTATGCTTGCACATGCCACTGTTCCACGTATAATGCCACTGTCCACAACCCGCTATCAATGTATACCTTTCAGGGCAGCAAGGTGTGTGACACATGCTGTAGGTAGCATCCACCTGTGTGACCCAGGTAACCCATTGTCTGTCACGTCCACACATGCATGAATGTGTATACATAACATATATATGTCAGTACTTCATGTACATGTATGTATGTGTATCACACAGCAAAGACACAGATATATAATTTACGTGCCACATACAGGTATCAGGTAGTAAACCAGTATGATGTGCATATATACTAACAGGTAAGATGTACCTAGCTGTAAACCTGTGTGT
>NC_056728.1:1825299792-1825350219 GCF_019279795.1 Protopterus annectens
ATTCACATGACCACCTTTGGCAATCCTGCTGATGTCACCCACCTAGACATACACCTCTGGGACTGCTGTAACCCAGTAATCTCTGTAGTGCATGCTGTAACTGCGTAATGCTGTAGTGTGATACACTAGTTAGATAGGGGTTCTATTCCAAGACATGGCAGGTGTGTGTGTGTGCGTGTGTGTTTGACTGTCAGAGTCTGTGTGGAGGTGGCTGTGAGTGTCTAACCACTGAACATGTTGGGGAGTGGATTTTGTAGTTTTCCTATATGGTGTCCATCTTATATATCATAATGTCCACCTCATGAGGAGTACAGATGTCAGTCAGCCAAGGGACTGTGTTGGCAAGTCATACCCCTATATCTGGCAAAAGACCTGGTGAACAAAGTATGCAACCCTACTATTACCCGGAATGCATCCTGAACCCATGTGTCATACACAAACACACTTGCCTAGAATATCCCGTTATGTTGCTAGTACCCTGCACATTGATGACAGATATTAGGCATGGTGTGATTGCAGTGGGCTGCAGAGGGCATGGCACCCTGTACAGCAGTACAATAGGCACATAATTGCAGACAATGCGCATTCACTATGCTCCCCACTGGATGCCTGCAACATATCTGGTGCCATCAAATGTGATCCACAGAGGCCATACAATGCCTTACACATGTGCCCTGTATGGACCGATGCCACTGACATCAGGAAATACCTGTATCATGCTATTAATGCAGGTGCAGGGTCAACCTGCTGTCTATAAGCAGGTCCTGCCACACCAGGCCAGTATTGGCATATCAGAGGATAACAGACTGTGTACACAACATGTGCCAGCCAAACCAGGTACACCCGTACATGTCACTTGACATTATTGTGGGACGTGCACATCCCAGGCAATGTTCATGTCAAGGACTATCAAACACAGACATGGCATGCATTGCAAAGCTATGGCCATGCACAATGGTAACCAGAATGTCAGGATAGTTCATACAATACCCATCTGTGTGGGACACTGCAGACACTACACCCCTGTACCACACTGCACACCATTGTCGGGTGGCGTGATGCCAAGGATTACCCGTCACCCAGCCTTGTACAGCCATCTTGCACAGCCAACCACTACACACACATGAAGCAATGCACACATGCATGTCAGTACTGGCACCTTGTGTCTGCATGTGGGGTATGATGCTCCCCCCCACAGTCACTCCCAGTATAACTCCCATTGGCATACCGACAGATGTCAAACACGTTCACATGCCCTAGCCCATAGAACCTCCGGGTATCCCCTGTGGTGCATGCAGTACCTGTGCATTACTGCAGTGTGGCAAACTAAGTAGTTTGGGAGTGTGTTTGTGGGCCTGGCAAAGAGTGTCAATGCGAGTCCATTAGAGAGTGTGGTTGTGTTGACAATGACATCCATTCATGTGAACAGCCATGTGTGCTACACCTAATGTATGTCTACTATATCTCTGTTGCAGATGTCGCTTACCAGCACACATATATGTTCTTACAACACACCAACATGTCAGCTTTGTGGCACATGGAGTAACTGCATGCACTTGTAATGGTAATGACTAGTCAGTCAGGGGGTTGAACCTCTGTACTGGTAGGTGTGTGACAGACGATGCTTAGGATTTAGTCTCCAAGCCCTTCTCTGATGTAATTTGCCTCTGACTGTCCCTCCCACACACTCTCTGGTGGATGTGAAGGTGTACACCTGCTTAGCAGCAGCTTGTGTTTTGTAAGTGATGGTCATGACCAGGTGATGGCTTATGCACCTATTGCAGTCCTCCTCTAGCTGATTGCATGTGGAACAGCTGTGATGATGTTCCCATAGCCAATCGCAAGAAAAACACAGTACAATATCTAGGAACATCATGTTGGTGTTTGCCCATGACAGTCATTGTGAGTGGTACCTGGATCTGGTGTTTGGTAAACGGCATCACAGATGATATCTGGATGTTCCTCAAACAACATACACAGTGGGAAATAGCCTAAAGACAGGAGGGTGATGTGGCAGACATGACTACAGCATGTAGGTGTAGCTATGCTTCATTGAGACCACTGCCTGTTTAACAAGTTGTGTGTGGTAATGGCTATTCTGCATGTTTTAAACTGACAAGACAGTGCTCTGTTTGTGAGGGGCCCCCATTTGTAGGGCCATATGTGGACTGGTCAATGTGTGGAACCATTTGTTTCCTGTGTTACTCACTAAACACACATCTATAAACTGCAGGAGCATAGTCTGAGGATTGCAGTCAGTACATGGTGATAGTGATGAGTTACTGCCATCGCATCCCTGATTGGATATATGTCACATGAAACAGTGGTATGACAGACACTGTCTGGGGTTCTCAGTGACATGCCAATAATGGGCCACTGTTCATAGCTGCAGTCACAAGTCATCTACACTTTGTACAGATGTCATGCAGTATATATGCATGTGCTGTGCTCCCTCTGCAAATGTATACCATCTGTTGTGTTGGGTTGATGGTCATATCTATGCATGCTGTATAACTAATCCTGAATGCTTTTGGCTATTACTAAGCCATATCTGTGTTTAAACTGCAACACCATAGGCTGTATGGGTTTGGAGGTCCCGGCAGAACCTCCTGTCCCACTTCAGCTGGCCATGGCACCAGCACATCTGGGGCACAGCCTTGGACTTCCACCTCTGCCGGCTCTGCACCACCTTGGTGGTGGTGCTTGTCCCCCCTGGGAGCAGGTCCAGATAGGAACATGTCCACTGTTGTACAGTCCCTGACATGGTGCGTAGGGGACTCAATAAGGGGTTTCAAGGCCAGATACGTCAGCTCATGGGCAGAGTGTCACATTTACAGGGTGAGGCTGCACCTCACAGACAGCCCCCAGCACTGCCACCTTTGCATCTGTTTTGATGCAGTGGTGGCTGCCCATGGCTGGGGACCTCCATCCCACTGTTTCCATCTGGGGGCTCATGGGCTTGTGACTGCTGAACACCCCTCCCTGTCCGAGGTTTATCCCCCCACATGTCATATACTGACCCTGTATGCTGTCTTGTCTGTCATCCTACCCTACCTATCCTCCAAAAGCATACCTACTCTCCTTCCCCCACATCCCACTCTCACCCTACGGAAACAAAAGGCCAATCGGTTCCTAGAACAACATTTGCCCCATACATAGCTGTCCATTTCACACACGTGTCCACTGGACACATGTAACCCTTTTAATATGCATCACAACATACTCCAGTTGTCCTCACCCCTGTCTCTCAGGCACATGATCCTAGTATGCATATGACACCTAAATGTTCCAGGTACACGTGATGCGGATGACCCCATTGTACACACAACACTACCCCATTTACCTTTATCATGATGATGATGTCACACACAACACCTTGCAAGAGTACTGTTCTCACATAATGATTGGACAGGAACTGTTGTGTTAATGTAAATAACATGCACAGAGTGATGTATATTACCAATGTACAAATGTTTGCATGTATGAATGACATGTCTGTCTGAGGGAGTCTTGATATTACATAGGACAACACCACTACATAATACAGGCATTACTGGTGTTTCCCTTTTCATTCCTTTGTAATGCTTTGTTGTCACAAGGTGTGTTCCTGATATATCTATATATATATATATGTATGTATCTGTATCTGGACATAAACACTCACACATACATCTACATGATGGAATACATTTCCTATACTGTTGAATGACTGCGCTGGATGATATGTTTGTGATAAGGTCCGATGTCTGTATACCCGCCATGGCTTAGTGATAAATCACAATAGCTGTGTGTGCAGGATCCTGATTTCGAGCCTTGCAGAGGCCGTTTATTTTGTTGCTGGGCAGAACAAGGCCGTTGGATACGGAGTGATTAAGGCACATTAAAGCAGTTGTGAGTGGGTGTGCATGGGTTTTTGTGGAGCTAAGCAATGCTAACCTCTGGTTACAGTTTCTTACACTCAGTTAGCCTCTACATTGCTTTACCAGTGTAATACTTGCATACTGGCGGCCAAACAGGCTTACACCCGCTTGCTCCCGCACTTGCAAATGCACTGCATTTGGTGTTTGCATTTGGCAATAACATCCCTGGGTGGGAGTGAGGACTATGATATTACCTTGGGATGCCTATTACATCAGATTGCATGCCTACAGTATCAGGAATGACTGCCCATTAGGCGACAGCATGCCATTCGACTGTACGGAATCCGCAGCCTGTCCAGAGTTTGATTAATATTACTGGTGTGTTCCTATTACAATCTGCACCTGTCTGGCTAATACATGGGAGCTGACACTCTTCAATACAAATAAGTAATTGGGTTTTGGAACCCACATCCTTCAGCCAAGTCATGCTACTGCATACCTACTATTCTATCATCTTTCTAAGGTTGTCAGTGGAATATGTGCTTTCTGTCCCTATCAGACCTCTCATACTCTCCAAAGCCAACTTCACGCTTCTTAAGACAGAAGTGGAAACTTCACAACACCCATGCAGATGGACAATAAAGGTACGACTGCTGAATCCTACACAAATGCACTTTATAAGCACGTACACGAGTGCATGGATCGTGCTATCCCTAACAGAACCAAGATGCTATCCTCCAAAAAAAGGAAGCCAATCTGTTGGTCTTCTGCCATAAACAAACTCTACAACAGAAGAAAGAAACAGTTGCAAAAAAGAGTAAAATCCCACCATTGGAGGAACTCCCTGGTCAGCCTCAGTAAGAAGCTGAGATCCCTCATAAAATCCACTAAAGCTAGTTATGAAAACAAAATCGCCACTGATTCTAAAGACAACCACAATGCATTCTATAACTATGTCAAGAATCTCAATGGCAACACTCAGATCTGCTCTGAGTTACAGCACAATGACACTAAATATACAGAACCAACTGATATTGCCAACATCCTGGCAGACAGGTTCAGTGCTAACTTTACCCCCCTCTCACCCCCTAAAGGGCCCATCTTTATACCGGAAGAATGCAAAGTTCCTGTAATCACAGCTGCACAGGTAAAAACCTCACTCTCCAAAGCCAAAAACACAGCATCCATGGGACCTGACAACATCCCAGGCTGCCTTCTACATGAAGTACAGAATGAAATGGCACCCCACCTAAGTACCATGTTCAATCATAGCCTCACTTCAGGCTTTGTGCCCATTGAATGGCACACCATGATGGTTATCCTACTCCACAAAGGGGGGGCCACAATAGACCCCAGGAACTACCACCTCATTAGCCTGATGAGTCCGGTCTGTAAGGCCATGGAACGTATCATCATGGAACTCATAAACAAAGACATTGGAGATCTTCAAACTCTGGACCCCACACAGTTCGGGTTTGTAAAAGGCAGATCATGCCTCCTAAACCTGATAGACTTCTTTGAAGTAGTCACTAAAGCCATAGATGAGGGTAAGGTGGTTCACACAGCCTATCTAGATCTCACCAAGGCATTCGACATCATCCCCCACTCTGGAATTATAGATAAACTCATGAAACCAGGTATAAATCCCTATGTCACAAGCTGGGTTGCCAACTGGCTTACTGACAGAACCCACACTGTGAAAGGAGCAGACTCCAAATCAGACTTCAGACCAGTGACAAGTGGAGTACTACAGGGTTCAGTCCTAGGTCCTCTCCTGTTTGGTATCTTTTTCTAAAGTACAGGCTAACACAGAAGGTATTTGGCTAACTAAAGTCACAGAGGAGTGCAAACTAGGAGCCATAATCAAAACTCCCAACGATGTGGACATCTTACAAAAGGGCCTCACTGAGACAGATGCCTGGTGTCAAAGCCATGTTTTCAAGTTCAATGCCAAAAAGTGCACTGTTATCCCCTTTGGTAAAAAACTCTGTGCCCATGAACTACCACATAGGCGGTACTCTACTTAACACCAAAAGTGTAATAAGAGACCTTGGGACACAGGTGGACAGTAGTCTCTCCTTTGATAGTCACATCGCCACAGTGGTCAGGAAATCCTTCTACGTGGCACACCTCATCACAAAAGGTTTGTCATCCAGAAAAAAAGAGGTCATTGTTCCCCTCTACTCATCACTCATTAGACCCATTATAGAGTACAATACTCCTTTTGGTATGAACCTCACAAGACATCTACCACAACTGGAAAGGCCACAAAAATACCTCACAAAGAGGATTACTGGCCTCAAACAGATGCCTTACGCAGACCGTCTCAAAAACCTCCAGCTTTACTCAGTCGCATATCGCCTACTCAGAGGTGATCTCTGCCTAACATACAAAGCTATGTCAAACCCAGAGCTGTTGGAAATGCTCCACTTAAAGAAATCCCAATCCCTCCGAGCTACACCCTCTAGGGACCTAAATCTTGTCACCACAATAAACAGAACATGCTGGAGGGATAGATTCCTGTCCCAGAGACTTCCCATACTCTGGAACAGACTACCTATCTATGTCAAATAGAGCTCCTCATTAGCACTCTTCAAGAAAAATCTTGATGATTGGATGGGTAATAGGGAATTCACCCCAGGGATCACTTCTGAGGTTCTGCTTGACAGGGGCACAGGAAAATAATTTTCTTCAGTGGCGAAAGCCAGGGCACCTTTTTGGCTAAGCTTGTATAGGCCTTAGGGCCAATAGCCTAGTTCCTACCTATGAACCTATATGATTGGGGAAAAATATAAACTGAATCAGGGACATGGCATAACAACATCAAGGACATATTTAAATTATTGGTGCTATTAACCTGACACATTGACAGACTCAGAGCATATGAATTCATACACATTTTCTGAGGTAAATGATGTTTATAACTCTTAATTGTTGTCGTTATTCATTACGTGTAATTCACCACCTTTCCTCCAAATGTCACTAGTTTTAGGAGGGATTAAGTGGGACAGAGTTAGAAATTGAGTCGAAATCAGTGACGTTCCCTGGAAATCGGGGACAGTTCAGAGTTACGGTCCCTCTTGGTTCCCCCAATGTTTTATGTCCTGTCCAGTGGATTTGCTCTTAGGGGTTGAGAGGTATGGGCATCAGCTATGCCCATTTCGGAATATTACTTATATCCCCGGAGTGGTCCTAATACGACTGCACCAGCCAGCACCTGCACGCTTAGGACCATAATTGCATACCCATAGTTCCCCCACCTGCCACTCCTCTACAGCACTCATCCTTACTGTGGGTGCATGTGGGGTATAAACACACCACTATACACTGCTCACTCTCCCCATGTCGGGACACATGTCGTACTTTGTGTCGACCCCATGGGTTATCAGGCTTGCACAACTTACTGGTCCGTGTACATCTACAGCCTTGTTTGATGAGTCATTACCGGGACTGCCTCCAATGATCATTCATTTTTGGTGTCCCACAAGGGACATCAATGTCTATGTTTCAAGATTAGACTTGGCAGGTCTCTCCCACTGGTAGTATCCTGCCGGTGGTCTGGGAAGCAGTGCTGTGTTCACTTTTATTGTGTGTCTGTATGTCTCACTGGCCTAGCTAGGGGGGTGGGGGGTTGATGCTACATGTTACACATTTGTTTATTGGACCCCTCACCTCCATATGCATGGCCTGTGAACATATGTAACTTGTAATTGCTGTATCATATCCTAGCTATATACAGTCACATATATATATTTATATACATTACTATTATAGATATATCTGTATATGTATGCATACATGTATATTTATATTTTGCTGTCTATATATATATATATATATATATATATATATATATATATATATATATATATATATATAAAACATAACATATGGGCCTATGGGTGTCTGCATATGTATATATTTATATGTGGGTATGTATCTGCATTCTGTCTCTGTATGTATACATTTGTACTACGGAGAGGGAAAGGCTTATCTCTATGTCACTATGGGTAGATATACACACACATACCTCTACATATATACATCTACATCTGGTTATTCCGTTCCTTGTCATATAGATTACACTTTGCTGCAGTGGGACTCATAGTGGGTGTGGCTGCTCATTGGGTGACGCCTCTGCCCAATGAACACATTCGCTTACATCCCTAGGGCTGTCCATATAGGCCCACATCAACCAATACCTGCACACCTAGACCCATAAGTAGCTACCCATAGGTCCCCCACCTGCACCTCCTCAACAGCACCCATCCTTACTCTGGGTCCTGGTCTGTTCTGGACACGCCACTACACGCAGTCCACTCTCCACTTCATGGGACCCATTTCATACAATTGTCTCGACCCATGGGTCATCAGGCTTTCCCATCCTTGTATTCCAAGTATGTATACACCCCAGCCAGAATGTTCGGTCTATCACCTTCTTTTGGTCTTGCCAATTTTTGGGGGGGTCCCACAAGGGACACTTCTGGCTGTGTTCCAAGATTAGAATTCACGGGTGCACTGTGTACCCTGTTGTATCCTGCCTGTGGTCTGGGGAGCAGTGGACTCTTTACATTGTTTGTGTGTATGTTTCCCGTGTCCGGCTGGGGGGGGTGGAAGGTCATGCTACGTGTTTCATGTTTCTTGCTTGTGCCCCTCACTTCCATTGGCATAGCTTGTGAACATATGTCATTCTTGTGTGTGTTTCCTATCATAGCTGTATATCTGTGTATATCTACGCACACACACACACACACACACACACACACACACACACACACACACACACACATATATATATATATATATCTACGTATATGTATGTGTCTGCAACTATATATATATATATATATATATATATATATATATATATATATGTGTGTGTGTGTGTGTGTGTATGTGTGTGAGTGTGTGTGTGAGTGTCTGTAAAGCAAAGAATATCCCGCGCAAACTCACTTACACATGCTTACTGGTGTTTATATATGCTTGAACCTGCTTACCAGTGCCTTATTCATTATGATACATCATTATACAATTATTTGTATACATTATGACAATACAGTTACGACTACTGAATCCTACACAATTGCACTTTATAAGCATTTACATGAGTGAGTGGATCGTGTTATCCCAAACAGAACCAAGACGCTATCCTCCAAAAAAAGGAAGCCAATCTGGCGGTCCCCTGCCATAAACAAACTGTACAACAGAAGGAAGAAACTCTTGCAAAAGAGAGTAAAATCCCACGAGTGGAGGAGCTCCCTGGTCAGCCACAGTAAGAAGCTGCAATCCCTGATAAAATCCTCCAAAGCTAGTTATGAAAACAAAATCGCCACCGATTCTAAAGACAACCACAAAGCATTCTATAGCTATGTCAAGAATCTCAATGGCAACACTCAGATCTGCTTTGAGATACAGCACAATGCCACTAAATATACAGACCCAACTGATATTGCCAACATCCTGGCAGATAGATTCAGTGTTAACTTTACCCCCCTCTCACCCCCTAAAGCGCCCATCTCTATACCGGAAGAATGCAAAGTTCCTGTAATCACAGCTGCACAGGTAAAAACCACACTCTCCAAAGCCAAGAACACAGCATCCATGGGACCAGACAACATCCCAGGCTGCGTTCTACATGAACTACAGAATGAATTGGCACCCCAACTAAGTACCATGTTGAATCATAGCCTCACCTCAGGCTTTGTGCCTGCTGAATGGCGCACAGCAAGGAGGGAGCCACCATGGACCCCGGGAACTACCTCCCCATTAGCCTGACAAGCCTGGTCTGCAAGGCCCTGGAACGTATCATCATGGAACATATAAACAAAGATATTGGTAATCTCCAAACTCTGGATCCCACGCAGTTCAGGTTTGTAAAAGGCAGATTGTGTCTCCTAAACCTGATAGACTTCTTTGAAGCAGTCACCAAAGCCGTAGACAAGGGTAAGGTGGTTCACACAGCCTATCCAGATCTTGCCAAGGCTTTTGACACCATCCCCCACTCTGGAATTAGAGATAAACTCACTAAACTAGGTATAAATCCCTATGTTACAAGATGGGTTGCCAACTGGCTCACTGACAGAACCCACACTGTGAAAGTAGCAGACTCCAAGTCCGACTTCAGACCAGTGACAAGTGGAGTACCACAGGGTTCAGTCCTGGGTCCTCTCCTGCTTGGTATATACTTCTCTGAAGTACAGGCTAACACAGAAGGTCTTTGGCTAATGAAGTTCGCAGATGACTGCAAACTAGGAGCCACAATCAAAACTCCTAATGATGTGGACATCCTACAAAAGGGCCTCACTGAGACAGATGCCTGGTGTCAAAGCCATGGCCTCAAGCTCAATGCCAAAAAGTGCATTGTCACCCCCTTTGGTAAAAACTCTGTACCCATGAACTACAACATAGGTGGTAGTATACTTAACACTGAAAGTGTGATAAGAGACCTTGGGACACAGGTGGACAGTAGTCTCTCCTTTGATAACCACATTGCCACAGTAGTCAGGAAATCCTTCTACGTGGCACACCTCATCACAAAAGGTTTCTCATCCAGAAAAAAGAGGTCATTGTTCCCCTCTACTCATCACTCATTAGACCCATTATAGAGTACAATGCCCCTTTTGGTATGTTCCGCACAAGACATCTACAACAACTGGAAAGGCCGCAGAAATACCTCACAAAGAAGATTACCAGCCTCAAACAGATGCCCTACGCAGACTGTCTCAAAAAACTCGAGCTTTACTCCGTCACATATCGCCTACTCAGAGGTGATCTCTGCCTAACATACAAAGCTATTTCAAACCCAGAGCTGTTGGACATGCTCCACTTAAGGAAATCCCAATCCCTCCAAGCTACATGCTCTAGGAACCGAAACCTTGTCACCACATTAAACAGAACATGCCGGAGGGATAGTCCCAGAGACTTCCCATACTCTGGAATAAACTACCTATCTATATCAAACAAAGCTCCTCATTAGCACTCTTCAAGAAAAATCTTGATGACTGGATGGGAAATAGGAAATTCACCCCGGGGATCACCTGTGTGGCTCTGCTCAACAGTGGCACAGGAAAATAATTTTCTTGGGTTGCAAAAGCCAGTGTACCTTTTTGGCTGGGCTTGTATAGGCCCCAGGGCCGATAGCCTTGTACCTACCTATGAACCTATGAACCTATGACACTGACACTTCACTCCAGTTAACTTTTAATTGATATTTTGCAGGTTATAGAGCGGACAAATGTTGCAATATGTTCATGTACAGATTACAGATGGTAAATGGTATGTGATGCAGTGGCATTCGGTATGGGAATGTCTGTTCATTAGGCAATTGCCCTAACCAATACACTATTGTTGTGCTGCTTCATTTGCATATATACCCATATACCCATGGCTCCTGGTTCCCCAAACACACACCCCATCGCCTCCCTAACACTGCAGTCATCCATTCTCCAGTTGGATTTGCGGTGTATCCACACCACTACACATTGGCCACTCCCTACTCCTGTAGACCCATCCCATCGGTTGACTCACTCCACATATCCTCAGAACTCCCAAATGTTTAGTCCACAAATATTGGTGACATGAGCGACCAAAAGAATACTATTCGCAATTTTTGGGTTGTCCCACATGGGACACGCATGTGTTTATGTCAAGATTAGACTCTATACTTCATTACATTCTTACTCCTGTTAACATGACACTACAATAAATTAATAAGTATGACTATGTGGTAACGGATACGTTACACATGAGAGCCTAATTATGTACGTGTTCGGCGTATTTCTTTTACAAATAGACCTGTTTTGTAATTGGCATTGCAGTAGCAGGCAGATCACAGGAATGATTCCATGTGTGGGAAAGTCCTCACATTTGATTTTTTTCAGCACAGCACTGACTTCGGACATTGTACACACTTCTGCGTTTTAGCAGTTTCGTCCCATCCCTCTTCTGCACAACCTATTATTCTATCTACTGTTGAGGTTTGTAAGGGCACATTCATGTTATTTATGTCTGCAAATGGAATGAATGTGTTACAGAGAATGTACTTCTATATATTGATGTCTGCATGTGTGTATGCATATATACTTATAACGAACTCGCTGACCTCTATGGGGCGGTTCAATTAGAACCAGCCCATCCAACCCTGGTATGCCTGGCTCCATAATTTCATACCCATAGTTCCTCCACCTCACCTGTGTTCAACATACATGCATACCATCCATTGTCCACTTGTTATCGCAGCCATGACACACCTCCACACATTGCCCTCTCCCGAGCGTTAGGGGCCCTACACATATGTTGGCCCAACCCATGTATTCTCAGACTCTCCCACCATTTAGTCCTTGAACATACCTCCCCTTGCTTGTGTAATGGTCGGATGGCCAAATGGTCTATCAATTTTTGAGTAGTCCCACCAGGGACTACCCTCTGTGTGTAAAGTAGACTTAGCAGATCAACAGTGTTACTCCCACTGGTAATATCCTGCCTGTGGTGTGAGTAGCAGTGCTTTGCTCACTCCTGCCCAGCTTGATATGACATATGCTGACAGCGCTATATAATACTGGGGTTGCTGTTGATTCCCTTCTCATTCCTTTTGTATGCTTTATTGTTACGTTGTTCTTTCTTCATAGATATGTATATATATATATATATATATATATATATATATATATATATATGTGTGTGTATATATATATATATGTGTGTGTGTGTGTGTATATATATATATATATATATATATATATATATATATATATATATATATATATATATGTGTGTGTGTGTGTATATATAATATATATCTGTATATACTTATATACATTTCCTATGCTGGGCACTGCTTAGACCCACGCAAGCACACTCAGACTTGCTTACTGGTACTTATATGTGTTTACTGCTGCTTATTTGTGCTTACACCTGCTTACTAGTACCTTATTCATTATGACAGTGCCACTTTGCTTGAATGATATTTAAGTTAAATATCTCATGCGATACTCTTATGTCGGTTTTACAGCAAAACGACATTCATTCCACATGGAAAATGATATGTGCTATTGTTGGACTCGAACCGTGAATGCCTGTTTGTTAGGCAGATGCTCTAAACACTACACTATTGACATTTACGTTGATTCCGCATGTTTTTTTATATTTGAATGAATATGATGTGTAAGCTACGCTCAGCGGAGGGCAGCGACGTGCAAACATGCTGCACTTTGCTTACACCTTCGATATTGCAGCAATTCAAATGTATAATAGGGACACAGGGAATCTAATTGTGAAAGTTCTAGGGACAGAGCTCAACATTCCACTATGTGTTTATGTGTTTACAACTTCAATTTTATTTCACTGTTCGTGGACACTCTTGTATGCTTAGCATACATTTCGGTATCCATGGACACTGAATTACTGATTTACTATTAGGGGTGGGCTCTACTAGTAGGCATAGTAGGTTTTGCAAGTGTCGGGGCATGTTTACGCCTCCGTAGAGCACTTGTACACACCCCCTGCACTCGCACACGTTTCCTGTGCACGTCGAGGGTGCACCCTCATACATATTTATATGGCACTTCTGCGCCATCTATAGTGAGGACACTCGGCGCAAGGCTAAAACCATCTTTGTGCCAAGCTTCTTGAATCCCGGGGGGAGTTTATAATCATTTGGGGAAAAAACTCAGTCATGGCATTAGAACAAAAGAAAGTCATATGGAACAAATGATAATTTGTGACTAAATAAAGCCATAGCAGAGAACTGTAAAAAGACAAAAAATCAAAGTATGGCATGGATAGATTACAAAAAAAAACATTTGTTAGCATCCCACTGGATAGATTACAAAAAAAAACATTTGTCAGCATCCCACATTTGTGAGTAAAGGAATGCTTATAGATGTACAAAATCCACCATGCATTGATTAATTACATTACAGAGGCCATGAAACAGTGGCAAACCACTTTGTAGCTGAGCCATGACAAAGGGCAAATTACTATCCCAGAGATAAAAATACAAGGGAAGATATTCCAGGATGATTTTCTGTTACAACTGTTATTTTGTCTTGCTCTTAACTCATTAATCTGTTTTTACGTTTTACATTTAGGCTATGGTTACAATTTTGCTTCCAGAAACCAACCTTGTTTAAAGACATCTCATTTTCTTTTTTGTAGATGACCTAAAACTGTATAGTTCATCAGATGAGGAGTTAAAAGCACAACTAGAAATGCTTCAGACTTTTTCTGATGATAAAAGACTGTAATTTGGTCTTTATAAATGTGCAAAATCATCATTTAAAGCAGGAAAGCTGCATCATCTAAAAATATTAATCTGGGACACAAAGGTGATATAAAAGAACATGAGTAGGAAGGAATGTCTAAATATTTCAGAACAGATGAAGGATCAGCAATAAAACATGTACAAATAAGAATAAAAGTCAGCAAAGAATGCTTAAGACTATCAGCTTTTCCCGGTTAGGGGTCGTCACAGCAGAACTCCAGTCTGCTCATGATTGGCAGTAGATTTTTATGGTGCCGAGTTGCCAGCCTAATGCCCAAACTTCAAAGAAGGCCCGCCCATTCATGCTCGCACCTACCTGCATGTCTTTAACGTCACTCGACCGAGGGGAGGACATGCAGACTCCACACAGAAGGCGCTCAAAAGACTAAAAATAATATTGAAAACTGCATTGACCTCAAGAAATAAAGTCCAAGCTATAAACCAGCTAAGTCTTCCTATTCTGTCTTACAGTTCTGGAGTGACTGGCCCCAAAGGTATTAAATCAGCTGTACAAGAAAACAAGAAAAACACTTTATGCTTATCAAATGATAAATAAAAATCAGTGCATGCAAAGACTATACATTCCTGTACATTCTGTATTAATCTGTATTATAGAGCTAAATTGTTTGCTTAGATATCTGTTGTATATATATATATATATATATATATATATATATATATATATATATATATATATATATATAGAGAGAGAGAGAGAGAACAGTATATATTTTTTGGCTTTATAATTTGCACATTCCTCACATCTGTGTTGAAACTTTTTCCCCACCCACCCTCATTTCCTGCCTTGTCTTCAGCTATATAATTGAGCTAGTGTTGTGTGTCCTGTTAATTAACAATCTGCATTCAAACTGGAACCGTAGTTTGAGAGACAGCTTTACAGAACTATCTGCAAATATATAGAGCTGAGTATACTTTTCTGTATTAATCTGTATTATAGAGCTACGTTTGCTTAGATATCTGTTGTATATATATATATATATATATATATATATATATAGAGAGAGAGAGAGAGAGAGAGAGAGAGAACAGTATATATTTTTTGGCTTTATAATTTGCACATTCCTCACATCTGTGTTGAAACTGTTTTTCCCCACTCCCCCTCCCAGTTCTTGGTTGTAGTTTAAATTTGGTGGCTTTTGCAGTGCCCGCCCCACTGTAGATTTGATCTAAGACACTCCCCCAGGCCCATCTCTTTACCGCATTCTACCTAATTATCCCTTTCTGCACTTGCTTTTAGCCCTTTTTAATTTAATTACATTTTTTCAAACTGTGTGTGGACTAATATTGCTACATATTCAAGTGTGCCAGCTTACACTGCATGAGAATTGTATTTACTACTGCTTTTGCTACTTTTCTGAAAAAAAAATTCATCTGCTTTTACTGTACTTGTGTTTCTTCCTACTTTATTTTGCTTTTGCATCATCTTAAAAGTACTCAATTGTATTTATTACTGCTTGGTGTAACTCATTCTAAGCCTTTTAGTTTCAACACTTGGGCTTCAGACCAGTTGTTTTACATTGAGAGGGTTTGTGGTCTGCACTGTAGTGGCAGAACAGGTAGCTTACATCCTTCTAAGTTGGGAACTGCTGATTGAGGGCTCAGTGTCTGTTATTCAAAAAGTGTATTAATTCTGGTTTAAGCACTTAGGCTTTCAGGCCAGTTATTTTACATTAAGAGGGTTCATGGTCTGCACTCTTGTGGGAGGAGAGGCTGGACTTTGCCCTTCTGAGCCGGGAATTTCTGGTTAAAGGCTAATAGTGCATGCATATCTGAACTGCTTCTTACTGAAATTGGTACACCTTGTTTGCTGTAGCATAGACTAGATCCAGGCCTGCTGAATCTAGCTTTGTTTGTATAACTTGAGCACTAATCCAGGCATTCTTTAAAGTATTCAATTGTATTTATTACTGTTTGGTAGTAACTTGATTAAAGTGTAGCTATTATTCTACGTCTTTTGGATTAAGCACTTGGCCTTCAGACCAGTTGTTTTACATTAGGAAGGTTTGTGGCATGCACTGTGGTGGC
Organism: Protopterus annectens; assembly: GCF_019279795.1. Taxonomy (NCBI): domain Eukaryota; kingdom Metazoa; phylum Chordata; order Ceratodontiformes; family Protopteridae; genus Protopterus; species Protopterus annectens. The sequence goes on from NC_056728.1 coordinate 1,825,315,960, forward strand.
AGGACAGGTAGCTTTCATCCTTCTAAGTTGGGAACTGCTGATTGAGAGCTCAGTGTCTGTTATTCCTAAAGTGTATTAGTTCTGGTTTATGCACTTGGGCTTCAGGCCAGTTATTTTACATTAAGAAGGTTCGTGGTCTGCACTCTTGTGGGAGGAGAGGCTGGACTCTGCCCTTCTGAGCTGGGAATTTCTGGTTAAAGGTTTATAGTGCCTGCATATTTGAACTGTTTCTTACTGACATTGGTACACCTTGTTTGCTGTAGCATAGACTAGATCCAGGCCTGCTGAATCTAGCTTTGTTTGTATGCTTGTTGTTTGTTTGCTTGTTATTTCCCTGGAATGCTAATTCCACCTAAACGCAGCTTCTCAGCGCTTCTGTGGATCCCTAGTGATATCTGCATTGATTACTGTACTTATTTCCTTGTTTCACTTGAAAGAAAGTTACTGTTCGTCATTTTTGCATTTAAGTTACCTGTAACACATTGCACTTAAGTTACCTGGCACTTGCTCACTAAAGCAATTATACAAGTCAGCACTAAAAATTAAAAGCACTACACCCTCACTCCCCATTGGCCCTTGTTTTCAACTATAAAGGAATTCCCAATATTATTCTGGCATGTCCAAAGGTCAGTTGTCAATCTCCTCTCCGGTCCAGCTGGGGAACCTGGGAATCTTGATGCAATGTTACAACTGCTTCATGTACACAGACAACCCTCTCCTCCTCCCAACAAATTCCAACACATGTGAGAGATGCAACCATATAGCCAAACTGGAGGCTAAGCTCTCTCAACTCAGTACTGGCATAACCAGTCAGGAGGAGAAGGAAACCACACTCGCTATAATTCCAGTCTCACATAGACCTACCACGACAGCAAACCAAACACATAATCACACAAAAACATACTTGGAGGCTCTAAATAAAGATCTGCCTAAGCAGCAGAGACCTCCAAAGCAGACACCCAAGCAACCGCTACCCCAAAACAAAACACGTGCAACACATATCTCACAAAGCCAGTGTGCCGAACAGTCACAGCCCTTAAAGCTAAACAACACACCTGATACACTTGTAATAGGTGACTGTATCGTCAGGCACACTGACGACCCGCTCACTAGGCTGAACAAGGAGAAGGTCACGGTGAGCAGCCTGTCGGGCGCTAGGATCCGCCACATAACACAAGCACTCAGGTCACTCCAAGGCAAGTACAAATATGACTCAGTCATTGTCCATGCTGGTGTGAATAACCTGAGACGTACCTCCCTGGACTACATGAAAAGAGACATAGAGGAGCTCTCTGAGCATGTAGCCCAGGCCGGTATGACCCTGACCTTGAGTAGCATCTTACCCTCACCAAGAATGATGCCACAATATGAAGACAAGATGATCAATTTCAACAACTGGCTTAAGTACTGGTGTCATTCAAGGGGGATCCAATGCCTGTCAGCCTGGGATGATATGCTCAACAAGCCATGATGCTTCACTAGGGACGGCTTGCACCTGTCACCCCTGGGCTTTCGGATATTGGCAAAGGCTCTTGCTACCCCCATAGTGCCTTTTTTAGGCAAGGCTCAAAAGACAAACCCACCTCCATAGGCATCACAAGGGATAAGAAACTAAGAGTAATGCTACTCAATGCCAGAAGTCTAAACCTCAAGATGCACGCACTTGAAACTCTCCTTAGCATGGAGAACATCAATATCTGTGCAGTAACAGAAACCTGGTTCAGGGCTCCCAAGAGCACCCCACCACTACCAGGTTATACCTCATACCATGCTTTTCGGCCCCAAAACTTGGACAGAGCCACAAAAGGAGGGGGAGTATCGATATTCATCAAAGATACCCACACCTCCAGGTTGGTGGCAAAGCACGAAGCATCAGAGACTATCCATGTGCAACTAACAGTGGGTAAAACTGCCTTCCAGTTTATAGCCTGCTACAGACCACCCTCCCAAACCCAGGAACCCCACTCGGCCTTCCTGAGAACACTGGAAAATATGAAGGTCTCTCCAAACACCATTATATTGGGTGACTTCAACTACCCAAACATAGACTGGGAGCATTACTATAGCTCCAACACCCTAGCCCAAAGGTTCCTAGAATTCATAAACTCAAATGCTATGGGACAACTTGTTACCACTCCCACAAGAGGGGAAATCATACTGGACCTGATCATCACCAACATGGGGACTCTATGCTCCAGACCAGAAGTGTATCCCTCACTGGTAAGATCAGACCATAAACTGATCTCACTGGATATTCACATCCCGACCCCACCCCCTGCCCAGAAAACCACAGTGAAAAACTTCTCTAAAGCAAATTTCACACTCCTCAAAACTGAGGTGGAATCCTTCAGAGCCTCCGGGCCTGTGGAAAATACGGCCCAGACCGCAGAAGGAATGCATGGATCATGCAATCCCAAATAAAACCAATACCCAATCCTCCAAAGGCAGACGTCCTGTCTGGTGGATCCCAGTCATAAACAAACTATACAATAGAAGGAGGAAGCTACTACATGATAGAGCAAAATCCCAAAAAGGGAAGGCATCTCTGATCAGTATTAGCAAAAAACTAAGGGCACTCATAAAATCGTCTAAGGCCAGCTTCGAGAGAAAAATTGCACAGGATGCTAAGGATAATCACATGGCTTTCTTTAGTTATGTTAGGAACCTGGGTGGGAATTCCCAGATATGCTCAGAATTAGTCCAAAATGACAAAAAATACACTGAACCCACAGACATTGCCAACATCCTAGCTGACAGGTTCAGCGCAAACTTCTCCCCTCTCCCACCAAAGGGCAAATATCTATCCCAGCAGAGTGCTGCCCCCCTGACATCTCAGATGCTCAGGTAAGAGCCGCCTTCTCCAAAGCAAAAAACACAGCATCAATGGGACCAGATGGTGTCCTGGGCTGCATCCTACATGAACTCCAAGAAGAGCTAAACCCAAACAGAAAACTACTGTTCAATCTCAGTCTTACTACAGGATATGTACCCAAAGAGTGGCGTACAGCAACAGTGGTCCCTCTCCACAAAGGTGGTGCCTCAACGGACCCTGGAAACTATCGCCCCATAAGCCTGACTAGCTTGGTCTGCAAAACTTGGAAAGGATCATCATGGACCTCATAAATAAAGATATTGGGGACCTACAGACACTGGATCCTACCCAGTTCAGCTTTGTTAAGGGCAGATCCTGCCTCTTAAAACTGGTCAACTTCTTTGAAACAGAGACCAAGGCCATTGATGAAGGGAAGGTGGTCCACACAGCCTACCTGGACCTCGCAAAAGCCTTCGATACAATACCCCACTCGGGCATTATAGATAAGCTCACCAGCTTAAATATAAACCCCTATGTCACTAGATGGGTTGCAAACTGGCTCAAGGACAGAACCCACATGGTTAGAATTGCTGGAACCATGTCAGACACCAAACCAGTTACAAGTGGCATCCCACAAGGCTCAGTCCTGGGACCTCTCTTGTTCAGTATATATTTCTCAGAGGTACAGGCCAACACAGAAGGACTGTGGCTGACCAAGTTCGCAGATGACTGCAAACTGGGTGCCATAATCGACTCTCCAGCCGACACAAGCATCCTCCAAAAGGGCCTCATAGAAACAGACAACTGGTGCCAGAGCCATGGCCTCAAGCTAAACGCCAAAAAGTGTATAGTCATCCCCTTTGGCAAAAACAAAGTGCCCACAAATTGCCACATAGGTGGTAATCCATTAAGTACAGAAGAAGTAATTAGGGACCTGGGGACCCAAGTTGATAGCAATCTCTCATTTGCCAACCACGTGGCCAAAGTGGTTAGAAAAACATTTTATATAGCCCACCTAATCATGAAGGGATTCACATCTAGATTAGGGGAGGTCATCGTGCCTCTTTACTCATCCCTCATCAGGCCCATAATCAAGTACAATGCCCCTTTTGGGATGTACCTTGCCAAACACCTGCAGCAACTGGAAAGACCCCAAAAGTACCTCACCAAGAGGATCAAAGGGCTCAAACAGATGCCATATGCTGCCCGGTTAAAGAAACTCCAGCTCTACTCAGTGGCATACCGCCTGCTCAGAGGCAACCTGTGCCTGACGTATAAAGCCATGTCTAACCCAGAATTAAGGGATATGCTGCACCTCAAAAAAATCCAAATCCCATCGAGCTACACGCTCAAGAGACTTGAACCTCAGCACTGAAATAAATAGGACATGCTGGAGGGACAGATTCATAACCCAGAGGCTCCCTTCACTTTGGAATAAAATCCCAGTCCAGGTTAGGCAGAGTCCCTCATTGACTCTCTTCAAGAGGAATCTTGATGAGTGGATGGGAGATCGTAGGTTTACCCTGGGTATCACTTCTGTGTCACTGTTAGACAGAGGCACAGTATACTAACCTCAAAAAAGGGCATATCAAAATTAATTTAAAATGGGTGGCGAAAGCCAAACATACTCTGGCTAGGCTTATAAATGGCTTAGGGCAGATAGCCTAGTATGAACCTATGAACCTATCTCTGAAGGAATTCTAGGCCTCTTCTAAATTAATTACAAGTATACATCTGCAGTCGTAGGACTGTATATATATATCCTTTGACCTCACCAGATCTGAACATAGTGAAAGTTTTAAAATATGAGCAAAAGAAGTCTAAGATGACATCCTTGTTTAGTTTAGCAAAAAGTGTTTCAGTGTAAAGTGGGAATGGAAATTGAACAAGTAGAGAAAAATCAGACAGTAACTGAATGTGTAAAAAACAAAAGAAAGAATGTAAGGAAAAGGATCGGATGAGAAGGAAAAACATGGAAAATGCATAAATATAGTGGCAAGTACAGAGATATCCTGGAACAACCTCATGATCACCAACATTTGACAAAGGAATGGTTAAGGAGAGGTGAACCAAAACCAAAAGATGAAAGGTTAATGGTGGTACAGAACAGTAGATTCCATACAGATTGGTTAGCAAAGTCCATAGCCATTGAACATATGGGAGAAACAGACAAATGCAGGTTCTATGAAAATAACTGAAAACAGTCACACATTTTGTTGCTGGGTGTGATGCACTTATGGAAGAGATCCTAAGTAATGCAAGACACAATAATGTGGCTAGACTGCTGTATTAATGAAGGAGCAAACTCTACAATATAGAAGTAGTTGAGAAGCATTGGAAAACTGAACCACAAAGCATTACAGAGACTGGAGAAGTATATATCACATGGGATCACCCATTAACAACTGTTCAAAACATAGATGCGAAAAAAACAGATATAATAATACATGAAAAAAAGACAAAAGTAGCATTGATCACTGAAATAGCTACACCTAGTGATTGCAATGTCTCACATACAAAAAAACACAAAGTCATAAAATACAGGATTTGCAGGCAATGTGGAAGAAAGACACCCATATAGCTTCAATCGTAGTAGGAGCAACAGGCCTAAGAAAAATAATTTACAGTCATATGTAGATATGCTACCAATACATGTAACTGCATATGAATTACAGAAGGAGTCAATTCTGGGCACACTGTGGTTGCTGAGAAGAGCAGTGTTGGCTAACATCAAAGACTTAAGCAATACTACTTTCGTGAACTTTAATCACATACTGACTTCAGAATGGGGTCCATTACCGTCGAGGTATTAGAAACCTAAAGGACTTGGAGAAATTAAACAACCAAGAGAAGGTGCCCTCCTTGTGCAGCACAGTTCAGAAAACAAATACATGCAAATACAGACATAAGGTAATGGTTTCTCTTGAGAGTGGCCCTGTCCCTATGCAATATTAAGTATGGCAACTCAAATGACAATGTGCGCAGTTCAACCATTGTCCTGGCTGAAGTGATAGCCACTAGTAGCAAAGTTTCCCTACAAAAAATATTTGAAATATGTAGAAGTGACAGGTTCACATGGGGGCAAGGTCAGTGCATCAACATAATGAAATATAAACCGTAAAGTTATGCACAATCCTGAAATGGAAGGTCTGATCAAGAAAATTTACTTTTTAAAAATGCTTTACAAACCATTTAATAAACTAGAGAGAAAAAAAAACTTGTGAAAATATGAAATGGCTACAAGATGGACTTTAATGGAAAAATAATTCATCCTGGAGTAAAAAAAAAAACTGACCAAGATAATTTAGGAGGAAAGGGTCCATGCCTTTACCCATGGCTCTGACAGAAAAACAAGGTCACATCTCTAGAAGTCTTATAATTGGCAGGTTTCGGTTAGGAAAGGTGATTTGCACCATTCTGGAGTAAATAAGGAAAGGCTGATGACTGCTACTGGAACTGAAGGAACTATAAAACTTAAGAGAATGAACATCCCGGTAAAGTTTGCCTGAATGTTTTTTCAACAGTATCTTGGATAGATACAACCAGACTGTCTTCTTCTCTAGAAAGCAAATCAGAAAAAATGGAAGCTAAATTTAGCAGAAACAATAAGGAGCTGTGAGAATGACAGTGGCTTTGTGTTATGTAGTTTGGCTTTCTAGATGACTCTCATCAACAGAAATGAAGGAAAAACACAAAGGTGTCCAGGAGACCATTTCTGGGTTAGAGTGTCCCTGGGATGTCCTGCTACTTCCTGGACAAGAAATAAGTAGCTCTTGCATTTGTTGCTTGGTGGTGATATAAAGACATTATAGCCCAGGTTTGTGCCATTCCCAGAAAAAAACTTCCAAGCTACCAATGGGGTGGGTGTGGGGGTTGGTGAAGAATCACTAGCGGGGTATCAGTAACAATGAATAACCATGCTTGACTCCCAGAGAACTCATCTATCCTGGAGCATTGTAGGCCATATCAAGGCTACCTCAGTGCAAAACCCACTGTTCAACTTTCACAGATTTGTGATACCTGAGAGACGACATTCTTGTTGATATGTCAGATCACCACTGTTGCTGCAGGGGGTGGCTACCATGCCTAAAGAGAAATAGTCCTGGACTAGAAATTTACAACCACTGTACCAGCAAGGTTCACTGGAATATGTTAGTGAAGTACTGTATGTGGCACCTCCAGGATGGGTGCAAACTTATGGAATGGAGCCTTGAAATACAGACAAGCCAATATTTTCCAAAAATCCCAAACACTGGAACCCAACCTAGGATTATAAGCACGTGACCATCTCCAAATGAAAACATTCTCTGCAAATAAATGTCTGAGCTGCAGCCAATGAATGTGAGCAACTGGGTACAAGTCAACTGTAACACAAGCTTTACTGAGATGCCAAGATACTTAATGTCATGGACACAGACTTTTTATCACAATCAGAGCCTGAACTGTGAGTGCAGCTGGGAACAAATTATCTAAATATAAGAATATCCTGACTTCCTGCAACCTCTGGTGGCCTGCTGCTATGCTTAGTAAATATTCTGGGGACTGAGGTGAGTTCAAACCCATCCTGAAGTGCAAAAAAATGACTGAGTGAATGGTGGCTATGCAAAAGAATACTTCAGAGATAAACTTGGTTAGGCTGCTAGTCCAGACCTGGCTTTAGTTCCTTGGTATTTTATGGCACTTCAAAGAACATAGAATAATACCTGACCCTTTCTTGATTAATGGGACATATTGGATGCCTCTCTTCTAGCAAACCATCTTTGAGAGGGTGTGACATCAGGCAAAGGAAATGATGTTGGAATTAGCCATGTCAAGGAGAAAAAAATTATCCTTTATATAGGAGAGTCCTGACACACATGCCTGTGGTGATGCATTCACATGAAAACAGGCAGAAGGACACATGCCCCTGACTGCCTCCAAGGAGAGGAAGAGTTGAGTAAGGACTCAAGGTCACTGCTGCCATTCACTCATGGGGGACCTTGGCTTCCTGAAAATTGCTGAGGACCATTGCCTTTGGGCCCGTGATCTGTCTGGAAGTTATCTTAGTTATGACTGTTGCTGATTTTCCCACTCTGTGCCAGTCCTGAAACACATGGCAACTGGAACTTAAAAACCATAACAGTGACTTTTGACCTTTCCCCATATTTTCAAGATAAGCACTCACCTTTGGGACAAATATACATTCACCTTTGAAAGAAGTGTCCATGAATGCTGCCTTGCCATCCTCACATATGTCTTTTAATCAAAGCCACATGTGCTCATTCACAGTAATTCTGTATCCTGAAGCTCTTGGCAAACTTGTTGCATTATACAAAATGCACTTCACAAAGTTGGTCATAAGTGAAGCAGATGAGGACTGGGAAAGGAATCTGTATTTGACTGTCCCATTCTGCAGTTCTTCAACAGATTGGTGCATTTCACTGGAGACATCACAAAGGTATTGAGAGCAGACCAAGTACTTATTCTACTTATTGTACAAAGTTGAGATCCACTAGACACAGTAGGTAATTCAGCATCTGTAAAGTAAATGCAGAGAACACATAAACACACTTCACTAGCCTATCCATCACTTTGGATTCCTTGTCTGGTGGATACTTTTGGAAGGATCAGAACCTTCTTAACGACTGCTGCTAAAACTAAGTTGTCAGGCTTTCAAATCTCTGACAAGAAACTGCACTTTTGGGAAACAAAAGATGCATCCAGTCTTTTTAAGTATACTGACACAGCATCAGGGTTTTCCCAATCCACATTGGTGGCCTTTGTAAGGAAGCCCACTAATGGAGGACAACTTTGGAAGGTAGCTAGAAGACAGGCAGCTCTTCTGCAGCCTCTTCTGAGGAGAGGACACGGGTCAGTAGGCCAAGTTAGTCCCCAAATTTATGGAGTGCAGGGGATTTGCCATCCTCCTCATCATTAATGGCTGCCATGGTAGCCTCTGGGGTGGAGTATTTGTACTTCTTTCATGTTGCCTTCCTTAACTTCTGGGTGGTGGTATCCCAGTGAGGCAAAATATACTATCTTAGGAGCAGATATCACTGTGGGGACTACAAAAGTGCCTGGGCCTTTCTTGCCTGTTGTACAACTGCCGGTAAGACCGACCCCCGGATTTACTATTCCTTCATGCAGGACTAGCTTAGTCCTGCATGATGGCGGCCATTTAGGAGCAGGACAGCAGCGCTCCAAGCATAGTAATGAGGCATGCTGCCTGAGCTTCTAGGCTTACACAGAGTGTGTAAGAGTACAGGGGGCATGTCTGAGAGCAGAGCTCTCAGAATATACACGCCCCCACCATGAAGAACAGAAGAAAGGGGTATGAAATGAGTGAGACCACTCACATGTGACCACATATCCCCAGCAACAGTCCCCCTTGTGTACAACAGCAACAGCATATATAACTAAAATGAAGAAACCCTTTATTTTTTTAAATCTGATTAAAGCTAACCGTAGGTGCGCGGGTGTGCCCATCGCTTAGCTACGGTTAATGCAGCTTAAATGGCTGAAGAGGATAACAAGGAAGATATATGCAAATGAAGTAGCATAGCAATAGTGTAGTGGGCAGAGCATTCGCCTTATGAGTAGGCATTCCCTGTTCAAGTCCCACTACACCATGTTCCATTTCCTATGGGAAAGCACATTATAAGTAATATTTATGTTGCATAACCCACTAAATAACATATTTTAATGAAATGGAGTATTGCAGTAAATGCACATGTGAGATGTCAGTGTCATAATGAATAAGGCACTAGTAAGCAGGTTTAAGCACAAATAAGCAGTAGTAAGCTTATTTTAGCACTAGTAAGCGGGCTTAAGCCTGTTTGCGCAGTGGTAAGCAATACCTACACTGGTTAAGCAATTGTAAAAGCTAACTCTCTGTAAGCAGATGTAACTGCAGGTTAGCAGTGCTTACCATCACGCAAACCTGCTTACAAATGCTCAAAAGTGCCTTAATCACTCTGTATCCAACGGCCCTTGTTTTGCCCATCAACAAAATAAACAGCCATGCAGGTCTCAAACCCAGGATCCTATACACCATAGTCACAGTATTTAAACACCAAGCCATCACAGAAGTACAGAAGAATGAGGTATCAGCAAACAAGTCGTCACCATAGTAAAACAAAACTGAACCTGTGAAAGGAATCAGTATACAGTCATATGTTCCATAACCTACTACATAACATAAATATGTGAACTGGAGTACAGCATTAAGCCCAGACGTGAGGTGTAATTATAACAGTGTTGAAATCCCCAATAAAACACAAGGGCCTCATAGAGTGCATGCACACATTAATCATGGATACCAGGCATGCATATAAGGTGTAATGAATAATAACTCAATGCCAAAAAGGAATTATAATGTAAAGTCTAATGTAAGCAATGCTAAGCATTGCACAGGGCAGCTTAGGAGGTGTAAGCAATGTGTAGAGCAGCTAACTCATTGTGCCCAGTGGTATACCCATTTAAACAATGCCAACAGTAGGTAAGCAGGTTTGCCCATAGCTTAGCCTTTTCAAAACTGGCCAATCACGGAAAAGTGAGGGAAATCAGCTCTACTTAAACACAGGAGGTGGGAATACATCTTATAACTGGTTGTAGCTTCCCCTTGCAGGCACTATGGCAGTAAGGGGAGAAGGTGTGCACTTTCGGGTGCAGTGCTGGTGCATCCAGGAGTCCAAGGTCATGGCAGGACTCCTTGTCAAAGACCATGATCAGAGACTGCTGCAGAGCCAGTACCAGGGCTCCCAATATAAGGCAGAGGCCTGGGACCATCTCGCCCATGACCTCACCAGTGCCACTGGCATACCCAGAACTGATGAGCAGGTCAGGCACCACTATGTCGACCTGAAGCGGCATAAGGGGGACCGCTTGGAGGAGTGGCTCCAAGAGACTAGAGCGGCAAGGAATGTCCCACTCATGTGTAAGTATCACTCCAGTATGTGTGTAATAATTGCCAGCTCAGGTATATCATGGATATGTATGGCTAAATATTCCTCTTATGTCCCCCACAGCTGCAATGGAGCGGGCCACAAACCAGGAGGCCCACATCAGTCAGCTGGCAAGGTTGCTATGCGAGGCAGGTCAGTAATACTTACACATTTACTGTCATAGGAAATAAAACTAAAAGTAGTAATTGCCTGTATAAAACAGTAATTGCCTGTATAAAACATGTATTGTTCAAGGCAAGTACTGCATACACTAGAAAATATGGCAGGAAGAGTCTCATATTGTATTGTTTGTATGTCAATAAAATTGTAATAGCCTGATAAAACAGGTCTAACTGCTGGACTGCATGTGTATATTCTGGTATCATATGGTAATGTAGATTTGCAATCATGTAATAGTATTGTTGTAGTAAGCACTCTGTTACCCACACTGTGCACCATAAATTGAATGTGTAGGAATGCCTGTATATGACAGGTGTAATCCCCAGATGTCATTTAGTATAACTAAGAGACACATAGACCGTAAACAGGGAAACTGCAGACAACAAAAACTGAAAAGCACATGCAACTAAGATGTGAACTGTTGTTTCATTAGCACATACAGCCATGGTTCGAATCCTGCAAGTGGTAGTAGTCTGCATACAGAATCATACCCCACAACTGTACAGATATGTCCAGAATGTCCAGTAAAGTGGCCCATATCTGTTGTCTATAAACCTGTCCCCCTGGGAAATCACTGGGATGATCCCAGATGTATAGGCAGCAAACAGGAAATACAACTCATTGACACACATCTATGAGAACAAAGCTGGCACACTAGAAACTCTCCAAAACCTTATGCAAGTAAGAAGCCACATATGTCCCATTTATACCCAAACTTGTCAAGCTGTAGTCAGAGTGTGTACAGTAACAGAGTGAGATGTATGTACATAATAGTAATGTGGAATCTTGTGCTGTGTGTTGGAACACTCAGGTAGTGTTAATAAACATTCCTCCCACAGGTCTGTCAGATACCAACACTGTGCCCAGAAATACAAGAATGATATGCAATTGCTCTGAATAATGAGTTATTACACATCACTGTCGCCCACACTGCCCTACAACATATAACTGTCAAGGAAATCTGTATAAGAGTGTTGTAATACAAGGTCAGAATGCAAAAGCACAGGGAATTAATAAGACAGAAAGCAGATAGGAGATATACAGCAATATCTATATAGCAGACACAACTGCGACGGACAGTGTTTAAGTTGTAGCAGACACAGCCATGGTCTGAATCCTGGGAGTGGAATTAGGCTGTATACAGAATCATACCCCACAACTGTACAGATGAGGCCAGAATGTCCAGTATATGTGCCCATATCTGCTGCCTGTCCCCCTGGTAAGTCTGTGGGGTGATCCCAGATGTTTAGCCAGCAAACAGCGAATACAAGTGAATGTCAAACATCTATGAGAACACACCTGTCACTGTAGCAACCCCCAAAACTGTTAAGAGAGTAATATTTCAAGTATGTCCTATCTACACTCCTATGTTGTCAAGCTGTGACCAGAGTGTGTACATTAACAGAGTGGGACGTATGTGCATAATACTAATGTGTAATCCATAACTTTGTGTGGCAACAGACAAGTAGTGCTAACAAACATTGCCCCCACAGGTACGTTGGATACGAACACTGTGCTGAGGAATACAGACCATTATAACCTGTACTGGTACTGTTCACTCTGGTATTGTAGGGAATTGTGAGTGTTGCAGTTTCTCTGAATAATAAAGTATCACTGACCACTGTCACCCATACTGTGCTACATAATATAACTGTGTAGGAAAGCATGTATATGTGTGTGTCAAGTCACTAAAGGTAGAAGAGGGCAATATTCTAGATATGTCCCGGCACACCAGCATGTGGTCAACACATGGCCAGAGTCTGTGCAGAAAGAGTTGGATAGCTATGTGCAAAACATCATCCCAGAATCCGGGAGTATGTGCAAAAACAGTTAGTTAGTGTTAACAAACAGTCCCTCCACAGGTATACCAGGTAAGAGGTGTATACTGCAGGCAAAACTGGTTCATGTGTAACGATGATGACAGCCATATCACTGTCCAAACTAAGACTATAAAGTAGTGTAGTAAGACTTGTAAGGTACATATAACAGCACTGACTAGAAAAGTAATGTGGACTACAGGAATATACTAGTTGTTAATTGACATCTTTCTCTCCCACCATATCTCCAACAATAATCAACATACCCACCCCAACTGGTATGTAATGACTCTGACAATGTCCAATTGTTTGATAAATATGTTAATGGTTTCCATGCATGTGCTATATTGATTTATTCCAACATTGGTGGCAAGGTGCCATCAATGTACCTGCATGCTGTTCTTATTACCACTGTGGTCCCATATATGCATGTGTTCTGTTTGCTATGCAACTGCTCCGTAACTGGTGTCTGGGTTATTGGGAATATCTATGCATGCTGTTATACCTAACCCTGAAATGTGTTGACTATTACTAACCCACATATGATGATGAAATCTAAACACTATAGCATGCTTGGGAATGCCGGTCCCAGTGGACCCACCTGTCCCACCTCAGCTGGCAGTGGCACCAGGTGCCAGCATGTCTGGGGCCCAACTCAGGACCTCCCTGTCCATTGGTATTGCACCATCTTCAGGTGGAACCACATCAGGGGATGGGGCTCACCCCCTGGGAGTGGGCGTGGACAGGCACCTGTCACCCGTCACCAGGGCGGGGCCATGGTGGGTAGAGGGATCGACCAGCAGTTTGGTGATCTTCTACACCAGCTTGAGAGCCACTTGTCATGATTAGAGTGCCACCTTGGTTCTGTGACTCGGCCCCCAAAACAGCCACTTTCAGGGCTGTGAAGGTGCAGTGGTGACTGCCCATGGGTGGGGACCTCAGTCCCACTGTTACCACTAGGGGGGGTTGTGGATTTCCAATATCCCAACAACCCTCCCCATCAAGATGTTTACCCCCACATGTGTCATATACAACGCCTGTATGCATCTTGTTTGTCTTGTCTGTTAACCTACCCAACCTACCTCCCCAAATAAACCTACTACCCCTCCCCAACATCCCACTCTCACCTGAAAAAAAAGGGCAATCTGTTCCCACAAAAAAATCTCACCCCATACATAGCTGTCCATTTCGCACATGTGTCCACTGGACACGTAATCCAGTCTAAGTGGCATCACAACGTATAATTGTTGTCCTCATCCACTCCCAGGGGTTTGGGTGTCCAGGTCTACCTCCAAATTCAGTGTATATGCACAGCTGTTGCTGTAGAAGAAATGGGCAACTATGAACCTTCCCTACACCCTTCCTGCACATCCCTGGCTATTTTCCCTACTGTCTTTCCCTCTTTGTGCCCCTTTTTTCACCACTTTATTATCAAACCCTTTTTCTTTTCTTTTAAAAAAATTAGCGCGGGGGTAAGCGGGAGTAAGCACTTTTAAGCAGCAGTAAGCATGTTTAAGCCTGTTTGCATGGGGTAAGCAATGCCTACGCAGGTTAAGCAAATCAGAAGTTAACAGACTATAAGAAACTGTAACCGGAAGTTATCAGTATTTACCTCCATGCAAATCCATGCAAACCTGCTTACAACTACTTTAAAGTGCCTTAATCACTCTGTATCCAATGGCCCGTGTTCTGCCCAGCAACAAAATAAACAGTCTCTGCAAGGCTCAAACCCAGGACCCTGCACAGCATAGCCAAAGTGATTTACCACTAAGCCATGCCAGATATACATAGCTCTAATGTTTTCAAAAACATATCATCCAGCTCAGTCATTCAACAGTACAGAGAATGTATTCCAACATTTATATGTATGTGTGTGTAAATATATTAATATCTAAACATATACAACATATCTATATATGTGTATATATATATATATATATATATATATATATATATATATATATATATATATATATATATATATATATATAGATGTATATGTAGATATATATATATATATGTGTATATGGGTATATATATATATATATATATATATATATATATATATATATATATATATATAGGTATATATGGCCATACATCTGTAAATAAGAATGGTAGATTAACTAAAACATATATGTCCACATGCACCGTTAATGGGGTTGAGAGGTCCAAACAATATATGTCTTGTACGAATAGGTATACCCTCACACAGCCAAACACATCCGCTCTGCAATGCACTACCAAGTGTTGCAGATCCCATAATCAGGACCTGACATGACATGGGCACAAGATGTTAACAGTACTACATCCCACCTGTATGATGTCAGGCTGGTATTGGTAACATATCATGCAGCACAGTCTGTCTCCCATAGCCTGGGATGACATGCTCGACAAGCCACGATGCTTCGCTAAGGACGGCTTGCACCTGTCACCCCTGGGCTTTCGGATATTGGCAAAGGCTCTTGCTACCCCCATAGTGCCTTTTTTAGGCAAGGCTCAAAAGACAAACCCACCTCCATAGGTATCACAAGGGATAAGAAACTAAGAGCAATGCTACTCAATGCCGGAAGTCTAAACCTCAAGATGCACGCACTCAAAACTCTCCTTAGAATGGAGAACATCGATATCTGTGCAGTAACAGAAACCTGGTTCAAGGCTCCCGAGAGCACCCCAGCACTACCAGGTTATACCTCATACCATGCTTTTCGGCCCCAAAACTTGGACCAAACCACAAAAGAAGGGGGAGTATCAATATTCGTCAAAGATACCCACACCTCCAGGTTGGTGGCACAGCACGAAGCATCAGAGACTATCCATGTGCAACTAACAGTGGGTAAAACTGCCTTCCAGTTTATAGCCTGCTACAGACCACACTCCCAAATCCAGGAACCCCACTTGGCCTTCCTGAGAACACTGGAAAATATGAAGGTCTCTCCAAACACCATTATACTGGGTGACTTCAACTACCCAAACATAGACTGGGAGCATTACTCTAGCTCCAACATCCTAGCCCAAAGGTTCCTAGAATTTATAAACTCAAATGCTATGGAACAACTTGTTACCACTCCCACAAGAGGGGAAAACATACTGGACCTGATCATCACCAACATGGGGACTCCAGACCAGAAGTGTATCCCTCATTGGTAAGATCAGACCATAAACTAATCTCACTGGATATTCACATCCTGACTCCACCTCCTGCCCTGAAAACCACAGTGAAAAACTTCTCTAATGCAAATTTCACACTCCTCAAAACTGAAGTGGAATCCTTCAATGCCCCCGAGCCTGTGGAAAATATTTGACCAGAATCCTTTATAAACGCATCTTATGAACACCTTCAGGAATGCATGGATCATGCAATCCCAAATAAAAACAAGTCCCAATCCTCCAAAGGCAGACGTCCTGTCTGGTGGACCCTAGCCATAAACAAACTATACAATAGAAGGAGGAAGCTACTACATGATAGAGTAAAATCCCAAAAAGGGAAGGCATCTCTGATCAGTATTAGCAAAAAACTACGGGCACTCATTAAATCGTCTAAGGCCAGCTTCGAGAGAAAAATTGTACAGGACACTAAGGATAATCACAAGGCTTTCTTTAGTTATGTTAGGAACCTGGGTGGGAATTCCCAGATATGCTCAGAATTAGTCCAAAATGACAAAAAATACACCGAACCCACAGACATTGCCAACATCCTAGCTGACAGGTTCATCGCAAATTTCTCCCCCCTTCCCCACCAAAAGGGCAAATATCTATCCCAGCAGAGTGCTGCCCCCCTGACATCTCAGATGCTCAGGTAAGAGCTGCCCTCTCCAAAGCAAAAAACACAGCATCAATGGGACCAGACGGTCTCCCGGGCTGCGTCCTACATGAACTCCAAGAAGAGCTAAACCCAAACATAAAACTACTGTTCAATCTCAGCCTTACTACAGGATATGTACCCAAAGAGTGGCGTACAGCAACAGTGGTCCCTCTCCACAAAGGTGGTGCCTCAACGGATCCTGGAAACTATCACCCCATAAGCCTGACTAGCTTGGTCTGCAAAGCTATTGAAAGGATCATCATGGACCTCATAAATAAAGATATTGGGGACCTACAGACACTGGATCCTACCCAGTTTGGCTTTGTTAAGGGCAGATCCTGCCTCTTAAACCTGGTTGATTTCTTTGAAACAGTCACTAAGGCCATTGACGAGGGGAAGGTGGTCCACATAGCCTACCTGGACCTCGCAAAAGCCTTCGATACAATACCCCACTTGGGCATTATAGATAAGCTCACCAGCTTAAATATAAACCCCTATGTCACTAGATGGGTTGCAAACTGGCTCAAGGACAGAACCCACATGGTTAGAATTGCTGGAGCCATGTCAGACTCCAAACCAGTTACAAGTGGCGTCCCACAAGGCTCAGTCCTGGGACCTCTCTTGTTTGGTATATATTTCTTGGAAGTACAGGCCAACACGGAAGGACTGTGGCTGACCAAGTTTGCAGATGACTGCAAACTGGGGGCCATAATCGACACTCCAGCCGACACAAGCATCCTCCAAAAGGGCCTCATAGAAACAGACAACTGGTGCCAGAGCCATGGCCTCAAGCTAACGCCAAAAGTGTATAGTCATCCCCTTTGGCAAAAACAAAGTGCCCACAAATTACCACATAGGTGGTAATCCATTAAGTACAGAAGAAGTAATTAGGGACCTGGGGACCCAACTTGATAGCAATCTCTCATTTGACAACCACGTGGCCAAAGTGGTTAGAAAAACATTTTATATAGCCCACCTAATCATGAAGGGATTCACATCTAGATCAGGGGAGATCATCGTGCCTCTTTACTCATCCCTCATCAGGCCCATAATTGAGTACAATGTCCCTTTTGGGATGTACCTTACCAGACACCTGCAGCAACTGGAAAGACCCCAAAAGTACCTCACCAAGAGGATCAAAGGGCTCAAACAGATGCCATATGCTGCCCGGTTAAAGAAACTCCAGCTCTACTCAGTGGCATACCGCCTGCTCAGAGGCGATCTGTACCTGACGTATAAAGCCATGTCCAACCCGGAATTAATGGACATGCTGAACCTCAGGAAAATCCAAATCCCATTGAGCTACGCACTCGAGAGACATGAACCTCACCACTGAAATAAATAGGACATGCTGGAGGGACAGATTCATAACCCAGAGGCTCCCTTCACTCTGGAATAAAATTCCAGTCCAGGTTAGGCAGAGTCCCTCATTGACTCTCTTCAAGAGGAATCTTGATGAGTGGATGGGAGATCATAGGTTTACCCCGGGTATCACTTCTGTGTCACTGTTAGACAGAGGCACAGTATACTAACCTCGAAAAAGGGCATAGCAAAATTATTTTAAAATGGGTGGCGAAAGCCAAACACACTCTGGCTAGGCTTATAAATGCTCTAGGGCAGATAGCCTAGTATGAACCTATGAACCTATGAAATGTAAAATGTGGAAGCTATCGACATCCCCAGGATACATATACACATACACATATATGTATACATATATATATATATATATATATATATATATATATATATATATATATATATATATATATATAGATATATAGATATATATAGATAGATATACATATAGACATGCAGAGATATGTAGAGTAAGATACATATGTAGAAGGTGCACACAATATGGAACAGCCACTATGCCTACAGTTAACATCTTAACAACTGGACACTGTATGGGCCACTCATACAAATGACAATCGTTGCCTGCAACATACACCCACAGAGAGGTCATAGGATAAAACACCACACACAGGTTTGCAGAAATGGAAAACTTTTATTTGTGTACTATTACAGTTTTATATGCCATTTTATATAGCTGTTCAGAAACTGATATCCATATAAACAGAGTAATGCAACTGTGAAACAGTTGTACTAATACAGTAGTCTGGAAAGGTTCACAACTGTTGCTGTCCAGGCCAAGCCCTTCAAATTGTACAATAGTAAAGACAGACTGTGCCACAGGATACCAAACAATCAACAGTAAGTAATGCAGGTGTATAATTCAGCAGCCTCTATCTACACTCTGTACAAAATCACTAGGTGGTAAAGACTTCAGTTGACCAAATGGGATGTAACTGTTACATAACAAGGCATAACTGACACCATCACAAGCACACTGACAAACAGAACAGTATGTATGGCAGGAGGCAGTAGGCCTGCAGTAACCCACTTTATGTAAGTAATGTAAATAGAGGTGAATTGTATGGTACTGTACATCCAGATACCTTAAGGCAGCTCACCCCTGATACTCCCACATGTTGTAACAGACTAGGTTATTTATGGTGCATTCCCCCTCAGACTCAATAATACAGGGCCATATACCACTGTTACATACACTGGCCTCTGGAGTGCATAAGGGCACACATGTATTGTGTAGGTGAAGCCGACACATATATGGCCCCAGCCCCACCGTATGTGTGGGGGATACAACAGCAGTGGACTGATGGCAGGAATGGCAGTGTGATATGCTCACAGCCCACTACAGAACAACCCCTGACAGCATGTCATATGTGCAAAGTTTAGTATGTAGGTGGAGGGCAGAGGCTGGAACACAGGCCCATATGTGGAAAACTGTTGCCATACACTAAGGAAGTTGCTGGTGTTACAGGATAATCTGCAACATACCCTTGGCCAGAGAAGTGAGGTTAGAAAGAGAAATGGATGTAGCCATGTACTGATAGCACTCAACACACACACTGCCAGTAAAATATCTGGCACTGGACCTGTGTGGTGGACAGACAAAACATGATAGGCACACCTCTGGCCAACTAGAGGATAGGCCCACAGTTGAGAGCTATGCAGACAGACTGCATGCCAAGGTAAACTAGTATGTACACACACACCCTGTAACACCAGTACTATACAAAGCATAACACAACTCTACTCACACTTTGTCTGTAGTTCTGGAACCTCCTACAAATATGTAGCTGCCCTGAGTGTGCCGGTTCTCCTGTAAGAGGTATTGCTACCTGCTGTCTGTAACACTGATGCCCACACATAGGAAGGATGTCCATCACACAGGAAAGGTAAAGGGACCATGCCCACATGATGTAGGGATTTATAGTAGGTGGTTGCCATGACAGTGGTAATTGGAAGTACTACACAGCAAGCTGCATGCAGTTAGCAAGTGGAGGACACTGATTTGTGCAAAGGCCATCACCTGATCATGTGCATCACCTACTAGAGCCAGGCTGCAATCTGTTCAAAGCAGCTCAATCCATTTACTGGAGAGAGAGAGAGAGAGTGAGAAAAGAAAAAAGACAAATCTCTTTGCAATAAAAGCCTAAGTCAAAGGCATTTAGCCAGCTGTCATTCAACAAGACATCATTCCCACAACAGGTATGTGAAGTATATATACATGTAATATAATGTAGTACCTGGTCCATAATAATGGGATAGATAATGTGGAATGATTTATATGTGCCCTCAAGTGTTGTTGTGATGATGTTCAACTGAATAACTGCTATAAACAATAGTGTCTGTCCCTGTGGGTAGTGGGCCATAGCCGTCAGCTGTGCAGGTCAGCACTGACAGACAAGAGGTAAGCCATCATAGTGTGTGTTGTGTAATGGGAAGCATGTATATTACATGGCCAATAGCTGATGGTGGAAGTAATGCCATTATGATGGACATGTGAGAGCCACGGCCCACCACTGGCAAGATACTCAGGTTAATCTGTAATGTAGCATGACAGAATGCCATAGGTGTGTAATAGGATTACCTGTAATAGGGTCCTACATATACCCCCCTAATGTCAGGCTGTGTCCATATGTGGCACCTGTCTGTGTTGTAGGAAGGCAGAACAGTGCAGCTGTGCAGGAAGGTGTTGTGAGATTGTGGAGCTGATGTCTGAATGTACCCCACATATAGGTATGCATATGTGTACGGGTTCATGTCTATAGCTCGACAACTTACTATATCGACAGCCACTTCACCGACATCTGAAATAATATCGACGCACACTCACGGACATTTAACAGTAAGAGAATTAAATTTACTAATATGCCTCGTACACAACACATGCATACTTTGCTGCCATACCAGGCATGGTAGGCATGGCATTAGCTTAATTTATTTAATTCTCTTACTTAAATGTCAGCCATGTAGTGCGGTGTCGTTCGATATAAACATGAACCCATGTGTACATATGTCACATATATAATATAAAAAGATATATATGTATATCAGCATGCATGTCCAGAAATATACATACATCACATATATCTACAATATATAGATATATAACTATGCACATGTCTATATATATATATATATATATATATATATATATATATATATATACATACAAACACACACACACAAACATATATGTATATAAAGACATGTCCCCTATATTACTACCACAGTGATGCGTGCTACGTGAGAGGCACGAGTACACATAGCAATAGACACCGATATCTACAGCTGGCAGTGTGTGCAACATGGACAGGTATGTCACATGTTAGTCCCTTGTTGGGACCACATTGCCCCTGTCTGTGAAGTATGCAATGGGAATATGGGGAAGTATGGCAGGTACACATGTGGAGGTGGTCAGGACTGGCAGATATAGATGACAGTCTACAGGGGTGGCATGTGACACATGTGGTGGGTAAACACCGTGGATGGTGTGTGTGATCTGTGAGGTGGACGCTCCATGGGCCCCAATATGGGCACAATGGGAACAAGCCTCCCACCCACTGCTACTCACAACAGCAGTCCATGTCCTGAAGGTGCTTGGTCTGGAGGATGAGCAGGAGGAGCATGTTGGCCCTGTGAATGTGTACTGGGTGTCTTAGACTGATGTAGCACATCCCACATGTGTCTGTGGAGCCCGGTATGGAACAGACCCTCGACCTGACCTCAGGGGACAGGAACATGTATGTGTGTGCCCCGAGGGGGGTTGACAACATTCCCTGGGTGGTTCCACCTGATGGTATTACTGGAACAATACATGAGGAGGCCCAGGGTTGGGACACACATGTGATGTGGCCAGGTATCATGGGCAGATGGGTTTGGAGAGGTGGATCTGCTGGCCAATAGCACATATACAAGTTATTGTGTCACTGTTATAGAAAATATGTTGGTAGTAATAGTCTACATAATCCTGGTACATGTCCAACAGCATGCATAGATATCCCCAATAACAGAATGTCAGATGTGCAGCAATCTCAGAGCAGCCATACCACTGGCATATATGGAACCATAGTGGCCCTGAAAATGGCATGCAGGTCAAGAGTCTGTAACAGACAAGCAATGATAGTGTCCACACAGGGAACATGGCTACAATCACATAGCAAAAAGTGTGGTACAATACAATATCTGTCCAACCGGTAGATAAGATGCAGCCATACCTAATGGGTTGTGTGTACAGTTTGTTGAAGCAGATATGGTGGGGGGGTAACAGAGATGTGTATTATAAACTGTGGTAACCTTGCTGTATGAGTTTCTCAGACCTATTTCCATCTTTATGTCTTTCAGCCAAGATGGCACATGCATGGTTGCCCACCTATTCCCATGCTGAAATATGATATCACACTTGATCCAGCACTATCCACTGCTGTTTGGCAGGGCTGCACATGAGCAGCAGGAGCGTACCACCCTGTGGAATGACCTAGTCTACAGGTCAATGATGTTGGACTGCACAACCGCAGTTATGAGCAGGTCTGGCATCATTGTACTGATCTGCTTCACAATGCCCATCAGTAAGCTGCTGCAGTCCAAGGGGATCACCTCACCATGGGGGGGGGGCTTGCCATCCATCCCCTTGACACGTGGTGAGGAGCTCCTGGCCAGCCTCGTGGCAACTGCCCATCTGGACATCCGTCAACCACTGGACTCCTTTGTGGAGGTGAGTGTCACCCATACACCAGCCAAGGAGCATGCAGGTAAGGACACAGGGCACATCAGTAGACCACTGTTGTGTATACATCTGCATTGGTACAGGGAGATCATGCATATCTGACATGTCAGAGATATATTGTGTTGCTGCATTGTAGTGATAATCAGATGTCCAGATGTGGTAGTATTGTAGGAATGTACTGTTGATGCATTGTAATACTGCACCCACCCTGTAGTACTGCTGCAGGTGTGGCCACTGACATTGCATCTCTCACCCTCTTATGTAGGTCCCTCCAGGATACCACCAAGGCAGCAGCCTGTAGCTGGTAAGTATGTTTTATATAGATGCTTGCCAACAGACTGGGCATGTAATTGTGATGGTATATTCCATGCACACATCTAACACACCTACCCTGAATGCATGCTGTACATGTGCATGTATTGTTGCTGTGAAATGCAAGGTCTCACAGGGGTGACCATGGTGGGGTAGTGGAAGGGTATGTCAGACACCTGCATGATAACTAACATCCTGCCATTGCAGGATGTGTCCACAGGGAGAAACATACTGGTGGCAGACATGGCTTACAGTAGGGACATGTTTGGAACAGCACTCATAGTGCAACACCAGTGTATATACATGTAGGACAATGGCAACTGCTGCAGAGATACACTATGGCATAAGGCATTACAGTAGTCCACATTATCAGCTGGGTCTAGGCTGCAACATGTGGTGTTCGGTGTATGGGACACTGCAAAGTGACACACGTGTAGGACGTACTTGTCATGCATCTGCATAAAGGCTGAAGGAGGGAAGGTTTTAGCATGACACACCCCTGCACTGCAGCAGGGATCCTAAGGATGCTAGGAATGGCTCTATCTGCACATAGTCAGGTTCAGGACCTGTGGCAGCCGGAACCCTACCCACACAGCGATAGTGACGGCAGTGTGTGAACACCATGAGATGTGCACATGAGTAGACCTTGCAATCATGCAGAATAGAGGGACATGTGTAGGGCAGACTGAACATACACTGGCAAATGCAGATGGCTCACACTGGTATACCCCTGCCAGGAGCAGTGACTGCTGTAGTATACACGAGAGGTGCAATAAGTCATCATGATAAGGTATGCACACATATGCCCACACGGTGTGTATGCATTGCGGTCAGCAGCTGCACACCTTACACAACCTGTAGACACTGCATGTGAAAGTACAGGACATATGTCACATTTTGGGCTCATGTACTGCTAAGATATGCGGTGATGTGGTCCAATGGCAGATTAAGGATGCATGTGTCTAATCAATAAAGGTGTGTACACTCCTCATAACCACAGTATGCTCTGATAGTTGTCAGTGTAAGAATATTGTAGTCATCATACATGGTCTGTTAATGTTGACAGCTATAAATCAGGCATCAGGCATTCACCAATGACAACTGTCCACATATCTATCATCCCAGGTATGTGTTGCTGAAAAACATAGGGGTTGTGAGAAGTAAAGCTGACATAACTGACACAGTACTACACATTCTGCAATGGGTTGTACACCTGTGAGTTGTGGTGCACAGTACATGACAGGGTGCAGAGCAGGTGCACAGCAATACTGTGTACATGAGTGCAGTGGTATCCAGGGAAAGGGGCATCACCTAGTGACACAGCACATGCATCACACACATGTATACTGTTGCTAGCATGGATTGACTATAGCTGAACTGCATGCTGTTCTGTACCATATGTTCTGCACGTTGGCAGATGGGTAATAGGAGGACTGTGTATGCTATCATTGTGCAACCTCACCTGTGTGTGTGTGTGTGTGTGTGTGTGTGTGTGTGTGTGTGTGTGTGTGTGTGTGTGTGTGTGTGTGTGTGTGTGCGCATCCTGGTGGTTAGTTAGTTTGCCTGCAGGGTCACTCTAGTGAAGTGGAGGGAGGTAGATGCATGTAGGATGCATGTGTGCATGTGTGTGTGTTTGTGTGGGTGGCCATGTATGCACATGTGTGATTGTGGGGTGTTCATATGGCTGTACCTCCCTTTGGGACAGTGCAGTACATGGACATGGACTGCCACATTACACACCAGGAATACCAGTCGTGTGTAATCATAGGACAGCAAATAGTATAATATGGTCTGTAGCATGGAACAGGCATCCAGTGGGAAGGTAGACACCAGGTACACTCTTAATATCATAGTCAGCAGAGAGGTCACCTACAACCCACGTATGCAGCTCTACAGATGCATTGGGGAAGTACTAGTCAACACCAGGGAGTGTATCCAAATATAACAGTTGTCACATGATAGGCTGAAAGAGCAGCATATCTGGCATGTACTGAGCATTACATACACATGACACACCACTGAAAGATATTATGGATACAACATACTAGCCCACACATATAGGGGCCATGTACATCATGTCTTGACATACAGAGGGCGCATACCGAATGACAGCAGTGAGGCCATGAAAGCCATTACACACAGGTCAGGCAGGTAAAGTAGTAACAGGCCTTGTGCTGTGGCCACTTGTGTGGGCATTTAGAGGACTGAGATGTTAATGAGTGGTATCAATGTGTGTATGTTAACAAGTGTGATGCAGGATGGGGTAACACATGGACATATACGTGGGACTGTCTGTAAAGTCATGGACAGGTATTGCGGGATGTGTGTGTGTGTGTGTGTGTGTGTGTGTGTGTGTGTGTGTGTGTGTGTGTGTGTGTGTGTGTGTGTGTGTGTGTGTGTGTGTGTGTGTGTGTGTCTACTGTTAGACAATGCTGTACAGGTTTTAAAGTGCGTTTATTGTTTTCCCCCACAGGTGGCAAGATGGGTCAGGGTCCCTCCTGCATGCAATCTGATGTTGGTGTCCATACAGACACCGAAGATATGATATTAATGTTGAGGCACAGGTGGGGTTGTCAGGGGTCGACACTGCGCCAACATTTGACATCCCCCCTTTTAGCCACCCCACCCTCGCACACAGTTTTAGTGACTATACACACCCCATCACCACTGCCCATAGCGGAGGGACAGCTGGCGTTCGGTGGCAGTACACAAGAAAGTGTGGTAACCATGCCTACTGTGTCCAGTCGCAGCAGGCATAGCCAGATGTCCGGCAGGCCACCACATAGGCAGATGTCCCAGGGTGCTCAAGGTAGGGCCACTGGACATCATGCTTCTGGCAGAGGCGACATAGCTGGTACCAGCAGAAGCATGTTTCAGGCTGTCATAATGGTGCAGGCACATATAGAATGTTACCACAGACAGGGCCTGAGGCTGCAGAGGGCTGCTCTCACATCTTCAAATAACAACGCCCGTGAACTGGCTGGTGCCATCCGTGGATTAACTGAGTGCATGGATAGACGGTCTGGTGAGATGATGGCCCTCATTGACCGTGGTCTGTCTGTGCTTGAAAGTGTAGTAGGAGTGTGGCAATGGCTGCGTGGACATAGGCCAGCAACGCCAACAGCTGGTAGTCAACATGGACATGCCAGGACATGAAGGGGCTCCCGTAGTGGCAGTAGTAGCCCTGGCAGTGTGAGGGGGTGTGCTGTCCACACCACACCACAGCAGGCCACATGCATGTGGTCCTGACCAGTCCCAGGATGGACCTGGTACCAGCGAACAAATGTCATCAGCAGGTGAGAGTAGCACATCGAGGCCTGTACCTGGATGCACATGTGGAACCCCTGGCAGGCACAATCCTCCATGGCCAGAGGCACTGAACTGCACAGCCTGCTAGGTATGGCCTGCAGCTGTCCATAAACACCTGTGTAAGGCAGCCACATGGCAGAACTGTGTGCATGCATACCCACACACTATGCAATCACATCTAGGGCAACCACATACCTACACACCACATCACCTTGCCCAGCTCCCAACAGTACACCCCTCACCCACACACATGGTGTCAAATGTATGGCCCACCCTCGGCCTCTGGTAAGTCAACATCACACCCTGTGCATATGATGATACCTGTGCCACATCCCTGTCATCCATACCATCAATGCAGGGCAGGCTGATATGGTTCTGATGCACACAGTGACTGTACAACAGTGTACCATAGTACTGCAGTGTAACGTGTAGTGGGAGTAGAGTATAAGGCATATTTGGCAGGTAGTGTAGCTGTCCAGCAATGATGCCTTATAGCTGTTAGTAACACTGGTTGGCTGTGGTCTCTATAATGTTAGACATTTGTGCTGTAGGTGTACATGTGTCAGCAGTAAGATGCCCTGTGCATATGATGATACCTGTGCCACATCCCTGTCATCCATACCATCAATGGAGGGACAGGCTGATATGGTTTGGATGCACACTGTGACTGTACAACAGTGTACCACAATGCTGCAGTGTAACATGTTATAGGGAGTAGACTCTAAGGCATATTTTGCAGGTAGTGTAGCCGTCCAGCAATGATACCTTATAGCTGTTAGTAACACTGGTTGGTTGTGGTCTTTATAATGTTATCCATTTGTGTTGTAGGTGTACATGTGTCAGCACGAGGATGGTCTGCAGTCATATTCCACAACAGGGTATGTCACTGTGGTGACACCATGACTGTGACATATCTGGGTTACAGTCTAACACATTTCACAGGTTACTAAACCAGTTATTGCCTGTGCCACATGGACAGGTGGCCCGCAGAGGCATGTATACCCTGCAACCTGATGTAGACCTATCCACATACATGCACACTGTTACTTGGCAATACTGGGACTAGACCCCTACCTAGCTATGTCATGCTACTGACATGTGTGGCTTACATTGCACACACTGCACAGCGTTTAGGGTGAGGTGTGTTTCAGGTTACATGGTACATGCAGAACATCCCCCGACATGTACAATATGTTAATGGGTGATGTAATGGGTGTATTTGGACAATACATAGTGTGACATACCATCATATACACATTTACAGACATATAACAGCCAGACACACATCTGAGATACCAAGGCCTATCGCTGCTAACTAACTTGACCGTGTCTCCAATGTGTTACAGGTAAGCTGCAAACATCACATGCATAACTGGCTTGGATTGTGGTAACAGTTACCTGTATGACTGATGGTGACAGTGGTAACCATAATGTGGTACATGGGATATATACTGGGTGTACCTTGGTGTAATTACAGTGTACACAGCACCCACATCCCCCACTGGATATTGTACTCCCTGAAACCCATGATGACACTCTGCCATACCCACCATCACACATTGGTCGTGACTACGATACAACCCATAGTATACCCCAACATTGGTACTACAGGGATATGCATCTCATGCACATGCCACACGCGTAGCCTATGGGCAACAACAACACTATCTGTACTACTGTGTGGCAATGGGTATTGTAATAGGAGTATGTGGCCTTGGAATGCTGTACCCTACAGATATACGGACATGCACAACTACACACACATGCCAGAACACAATGGGTATCCCATGCCTATCACCACATTTGTAAACCACTGCTGTGCTGGTACTGCAAGACTCATGTAGCCGGTATGAGGCCGAGCTTAACAGGGTACATTTAACGTCCCATACAGCAGCAGCCACAACTGACTATGGCAATGGGTGTTGCATTGGTTGTGAAGGCCCTCATGGAATTCCCATGTACAGGTGTGCTAACACACAGACACTGCTATACTCAGTCATGCACACGTACACATGTGTCAGTATAGGGGTGCATCCCTGCAGGTGGTCATAGCTGTGTAAATAGCTATTATCCAAGGAGAGATGGGTTGTGTAGCTGTTGTGTGTACAGTGTTATCCTGCCACCTGCCAGGTGGCAGCGGGCAATCAACCAACAGGCACTACTGTTGTGACCCTCAGGGTGAGAATGACATGCATCAGCCATTCCTCCAGGTGCCTCCTGCACATGGCCACTGAGGTGGTCAAGGTGACATGTATGCAACATGCATTACAACACATGGTTAGTATCTGTGATGGAGACTTGCACCCAAGCACGTTCTGTTGACAGTGTTAGTATAGTAGAGGTACCTGTGGCATGTGGTGCGTACAGGGTGATATCTCCTATATGTGCCACTTCTTACACAGCTGGGCAGACATGTCAGTGTCAATCAAGCTGAGGTTGCCTGTACATATCCCAGCTGGATAACTGCCATCTGCACATCTGTACAAGGACTGACAGTCATCAGCTTGGCAAGTAGCCATGCAGTAGCATGACTGCATTGACAGACATCTGACAACAATCTGTATGCCATAACTACATGTTGGATGCCCTCACTAATGTGCTGTACAGACGGTAGTCTACAGTTACATTCATCATGATGGATCATTACCCAGTAAGGGGTATATACTGTGACACAGCTCACACACCAGGGATACAACAGGGAGGCCTTTGTGTCCAGCCATGCTCGCAGGTGTGCCTGTTCTTACTACTACATTAAGCACTCTGCTCTTGCCTGGGTTAGCACTGTCAACAGTAGTACTGCCATGATACACTACATGCCAGTGTGACAGCACATACCCTGGGCTATTACACCTGCATGTAACACATTCACATGGATAATAGTACTGTACAGGCCTCATATATGTCTGTGTCCAACACATGACACTCACTCTCCCTGCTACTGTAATGACAGCACATAGGTACATGTATCGTACATGGCATTACATACACTTATTACAGGTTATCAGACTGGGTTGCGTGTCCTGGTTACCAGGGTTAAGCTATGCTTAGCAAGTATAAACATTGTTGCAATATTACAGCTAAGCTGATTTGCGCACTGGTAAGCAAAGCCTACATGGTGTAAGTGCCCATATGTTTACCCCTAACGTAGCACCACTTAGCTTCACACATACCCGGACAAACGCGCTGAAAGCTGCTCAAAACTGCCTTAACCACTCTGTATCCAACAGCGCTTGTTCTGCCTAGCAGCAAAATGAACAGTCCTTGTAGGTCTTGAACCCAGGACCCTTTAGACTGAAGTCACAGCACTTAACCACTATGCCATGACCACTGTGAAGACTACTGTTGTTTTACCAATATACTTGTCAATACACATATTGAGTAGTATTGAACATTTGCCTGTAGTTCCTAAATTGTGTTGTCCTTGTTATTAATATGACTGTTGTATCACATATGTTGTTTTATCATAATGTGCACATAGCAGATACATACGGTGAGATACATGTGAGAGGATGTACATAACTGTGATGTTTACTCATGACAGGAATATGGTTGTATACATATAATAGGTCTATATATGTCTACATGTACATACACATGTATACTCATACATATGTCTGTATACACATCTGTATAGTGCTACATATATATGGCCATGTGTACATCTCTTCATATGTACATATATATATATATATATATATATATATATATATATATATATATATATATATATATATATATATATAGATATATATACATTTACATATATATATATATATATATATATATATATATATATATATACATATATATATA
The DNA here is from genome assembly GCF_019279795.1 of Protopterus annectens. Lineage (NCBI taxonomy): Eukaryota > Metazoa > Chordata > Ceratodontiformes > Protopteridae > Protopterus > Protopterus annectens. The sequence continues at coordinate 1,825,346,027 of NC_056728.1, forward strand.
TATATATATATATATATATATATATATATATATATAGATATCCATATATGTATATATAGATATATGTATATATAGATATATGTCTATATAACTATATATGTATGCACATCCTATGTGTACAGATATGCCTAGTTATGTTGGTATATATGTAGATATCTATAACTATATGTGAATACATATCTATTCTGATATACCTACTACTGTCAATATATATGTAGATATCCATATGTATATGTTCATATGTATCACTATCTTTACATGTGTAGACATATATGGCTCTGTATATGTATATATCTGGGTATGTATATGTATATCTATATACATATACATACCAATCTATATATGTCGATATGTGTATGTGTATATATCTATATATATATCTGGATAATTATATATACAAATATTTTCACCATATGTCCTGAACATGGAGTGTAGCCCTACCTCAGCCCCTATAGTCCCAACTTTGTAGTGCAAGGGGATGTCAGGTATGTATAGCAGGTATAGTAGTAGACTATTGCTACTGTCATAGGGATTATCTTCACAGACATGGTGTGTGTGGGAGGTCACATCTGCTTTTCACATGTGCACCATTGGCTATTGACAGACATCCTAAGGACATCATAGTACAATACCACTGCTAGCACATAATGCTCCTGTGGACTACAGCAGAGATATTGGCAAATATATGTGGACATTCTGACCCACTCTGGACAGTCCAGAGGTATACACAGAATCCCTTAGTGCAAAACATGTGGCTTAAGCCTGACAATGTGGATAACAGTCATGTTGATGGGTGTAACACATAATGACTGGTATACATTTGCCGCCATAGATTATGCATTCACACACCCCTGTCTGTCTCGATACATAATAACTGCTGGTACAGACGTGCCATGGCCACATACTACCCACTAGATATTGACATACATCTGTACAGCATCCCACTGCTCTGTCTGACATACAGGACTGTTAAGGGAGGCCCGGCAGCAGTACATCTGGCAAGTATCTGGACATGACATCTCACTGGGTAAGTACATTAAGCTGCTAGGCATGTAACAAAACACTGTACAGGCTACAGGCAGACTGGCTTAACACTAGCATACATTTCCTATGGAGGAATGCACATGTACCTGCATATATAGCAGGCTCTACAGGCATGTCCACAGCACAGGGTAAGATACACCTGTGTGAAAGTGCATAACCACAACCAATATGAACACAGCCACATATGGTGAGCTAGCATAATATTACAGTATATAGACTATCTGTTCAACACCATCCTCATATGTGCCACTCACACACTAACCCTACATATACTGGGCCACTACACAGTGTGCTCCGATGCCTGTCTGTGGTATGGGACATGTGTGTGTATGGCCCAACAAACATGTAAGCTGATATGGTAACATACAGTGGAGCAGCATGTAACATCAGATAGGACGGGACCAAGAACATCAACATCTTCCACAGTCTACACAGAGGCCTAAGTACATATTAACAATACACACACTGTCAACATTCACCATAGGTACACAGACCTCAGAACTGTACACACAACCACAGAATGTCCAGGTTATGTCATCAAATATAACCCCTACTGTACGAAACATGTTTAGCAGTCTGATATCTCACTGGCTTGTTATCAGATATGATGACACTAATTATGATGTACAGCACATATTCATCTCTTCATGCATGACATATCTACAAAGGTTGACAGAGTTGTGGCTGGAAGTACATACACAGGGCCAATATTGACATGTTGCTGTGATAACCTCATATATTTACTGTTCTAACAGGGTTTGTTGCAACATATGTCCTATGATGGATATGAAGTCAGTAACTGTCACAGCTTTCACCATCTACAGACTGCAATCCTCACACTACCTTCTGCAGTTCACAGATAGATGCTATGTGGGTAACACATGAAACCAAAGGCACCACATACTGCCCAGTCTGCAGATGATCCTACATATGGGGATTCCTCATAAACATAGCACTGACATGACAGGTATTAAAACATGTAAGACAGCCATATCCACACACACCCTGTTAAACTAACATTACTCCAAATGCAGTATAGCAGTACTTACAGTCAGTAGTCAGGTCAGGCACATCCCCCTATTGTGTGTTGCCCTGTTTCCACAGTGTATGTTGTTAGAGGTAAATCCCCAATCCATCTGAGATGCTGTTTCCAAACAACAGATTGAGTTCCTGCTCACAGTAAATGAAAAGGCCCAACACCAACATGATGTTCCTAGATATTGGAATGTGTTTCCATGCAATTAGCTATGGGAATGTTACCACAGCTGTTCCACATGCAATCAGCTAGAGGAGGGCTGCAATTTGTGCAGAGGCCATCAGCTGATCATGAGCATCACTTAAAGGACCACTACGGGTAAATGATGAAAAAACATATACTTTTTATCTAGTCATGATTTTCTGCACCTCCCAAAGCTGCTTTAATCCAAAAAAACACTACCCTGAATTCAACTCTTTGTCCACTATATCAATTTTCTCGAATGGACACAGTGAAATATCTGCTTTGGAGTGTGTGTAGTGCTTACTGGCTGGCCACATACTTATTTTTGCATAGTTACTGTAATATATCATAACATTAACCATAGTGCCAAACTTTACCTAACAACTGAATATTTTTTTTTCTTAACAGTAGCCTCCCTAGGCTCTTATGTCAGCCACTACATTTTGTTACAATAGCTTCGCACAGCCTTTTTTTTTTTTTTTTTTTTATTCTTTCAGGCATATCTCTTATTCTTTCAGCAACAAACTCAACTCGTTGAGAAAGCTTCAAAGTTATAAAGCTTTTCTAAGTAGCAGTACTACTCCTTTGATTCAGATCACAGAGTGCATGAAGTGGTATCCATTGCATGATAATTATTCCTACATTGCAAGAATTTTCATTGTTTGTTCAAGACAATCCAAAACCTGATTCAAGAATCAATTTTGATTCCACCATGTCAGAGCAAAGGTGTAATGCCAAATTAGGTACACTTGTGAGGTATGCTGGTTTGACACAATACACTGTTCATAGGTTCATAGGGAGGTACTAGGCTATTGGCTCTAGGGCCTATATAAGCCTAGCCAAGAAGGTACCCTGGCTTTCGCCACCCATGAAAAATATTTTCATGTGCCACTGTCGAGCAGAGCCACAGAAGTGATCCCCATAGTGAATTTCCTATTTCCCATCCAATTATCAAGATTTTTCTTGAAAAGTGTTAATGAGGAGCTCTGTTTGACAAAGATAGATAGTTTGTTCCAGAGTATGGGAAGTCTCTAGGACAGGAATCGATCCCTCCAGCATGTTGTGTTTATTGTGGTGACAAGGTTTAGGTCCCTAGAGCGTGTAGCTCAGAGGGATTGGGATTTCTTTAAGTGGAGCATGTCCAACAGCTCTGGGTTTGACATAGCTTTGTATGTTAGGCAGAGATCGCCTCTGAGTAGGCGATATGCGACAGAGTAAAACTGGAGATTTTTCAGATGGTCTGCATAGGGCATCTGTTTGAAGCCAGTAATCCTCTTTGTGAGGTATTTCTATGGTCTTTCCAGTTGTTGTAGATGTCTTGTGAGGTACATATCAAAAGAGCTGTTGTACTATATAATGGGTGATGAGTAGAAGGGAACAATGACCTCTTTTTTCCTGGATGAGAAACCTTTTGTGATGATGTGTGCCATGTAGAAGGATTTCCTGACTACTGTGGCAATGTGATTATCAAAGGAGATACTACTGTCCACCTGTGTCCCGAGGTCTCTTATCACACTTTCGGTGTTAAGTGTACTACTGCCTATGCGGTAGTTCATGGGTACAGAGCTTTTACCAAAGGAGATGACAGTGCACTTTTTGGCATTGAGCTTGAGACCATGGCTTTGACAGCAGGCATCTGTCTCAGTGAGACCCTTTTGTAGGATGTCCACATTGTTAGGAGTTTCGATTATTGCTCCTAGTTTGCAGTCATCTGCAAACTTTGTTAGCCAAAGACCTTCTGTGTTAGCCTGTACTTCAGAGAAGTAGATACCAACAGGTGAGGACCCAGGACTGAACCCTGTGGTACTCCACTTGTCACTGGTCTGAAGTCGGATTTGGAGTATGCTACTTTCACAGTGTGGGTTCTGTCAGTGAGCCAGTTGGCAACCCATCTTGTGACATAGGGATTTATACCTAGTTTAGTGAATTT